>NC_034195.2:47503972-47751472 GCF_002021735.2 Oncorhynchus kisutch
ATGTAGGATCTTAATTTGAGCCAGTTTGCTACAGCAGGACAATAATCCTGCATCAACAGGAATTGTCAATTATTACATGGATTTTAATTAATTACATTTTCTGTAAGGGTAAATCAAGTCTGAAGTTTCAAAGTGGAAATGACACATTTCAGAAGCCTTTTAATACCTCAAATATACTACAGGAAAGTTCTCCTGCAACAGGTTGCTCAAATGAAGATCCTACATCATTCAGTAGGGAATAGGGTGACATTTGGGATACGGTCTGGCGGTAGGAGGTAGGGCTACAGCATTGCTCTTCTCCTTCCACTGCCCTGGCCCATTCTTCACTGTTTGTCCAGCTCATGTTCACTGGCCTGTGAGAAAGGATTAGGGTTTCAGCCTTTCCATTCCTCTATAGAGAACCCTCCTTCAAAAGCATTCCATGCATAACAAAATAGTATGTACTATGTCCCTCTCCTTCCTCTCTATTGCCCCCCTCCATCTCCACCCCCCGCCCCCACACACCAACACATGCGCATGCAAACGAGCCTGATGTCTTTTTAACAAATGTTCCCCACTAGGTAGGGATCAAAGTGAGAAAGACTTGTACAGCAGCATCATATCCATGCAATGTATTTACTTGACTTTGCTCACAGAGACCAGAGGCGTACAGTATTTTCTCATTTCTCATGTTTCTCAAAAAACACAATATTGTCTCAGTATGGGACACTAACATACTATAAAGACAAAAGATGCAGCGGTCTCCTGGGTCATTTTTGTTTTTCCATTTATTGTGCAGTAAAAACACATGATTGATAATGTCATGTCTCTGGTCGTTTCGAGCTGATGACACAAGATGGCACAATGTTTATTATTTTTTATCAAAATGGTGTTAAATCGCTTTCAGAAAACAACCTATGGCTTAATAGGTAAAGATACCATTTACAAAAGTCCATCATATCTGCTTTCAATTTGTGCAAAAGCTGTATATATATATATAAATATATATATATAGGGCCATCGTCGACCTAATGGGGGATACAGGCTTATAAAGATGTAATAAAGGAGTTATAACAATATTACGTCATGTTGGTTATTATGGCACCAGGTTCAATCAATGCTTTCTACTAGCTCCCTGCAGGACCCATTTGGATAATGGTATTAAATCCTACGTTTTTTATTATAATGTTATACCAGAACTATCATCATAGGCAAATAAAAAAGTAAAACTCAGATGAAATTAACATATAATTGTGTCTGTGGCATGAGGTATTGTGAAGGAAACAGGAGCTCTATTTAAAAAACAATTTGAATAGAGCAGAAATCATATAACAAGAGTTTTTTAAAAATCTGATCACATACCAATACAACTATGAAAGAAGGACAATATCAATAATATCATATAATTTTCTATGAGAAAATGTATTTTATTACATGGCAGTATATTGACATTTTAATAAAAATATCTACAAAGTAGCAGCAAACAATTGATAAGAAAAGAAAGCATTGTTTTTATTTTATTTTTAATTTCATTTAGTCGTGAAACTTAGCTGGGAATATTCCTCCATAGCAGCCTCATTTTAAGGAGTGTTCACTCGTTATTTTTCTGTCATTATACAATCAAACGCATTGATTCTGCAGTTTACCCACATACTGTACTTCATGGCCCCCTATCACTCCCCTAGCAACCCCTTAGCAACTTCAGTTATGTCTTCCAGATTCATCCTCCACAGATCTCTAACAATACAAAAAAATACATATGTGAATTTGTGCAAAATGATATAAAAGCCTTTTAAATGTTTATTTGATGACAGGGGACATTTTAAACATTTTGTTTTTTAATTTGAGCTTTTCCTCAACATTCAGGACACTAAGCCAATGCAATGATTTCATAGTAATATTTTGAGTTTACTTCCACCTCGCCTTTCAAAGTATTGAATGGTTTGACATATTGACATGAAATAGCCTTCTGTCATCATGATCCACACTGGCCTTGAAAATAGAATATTGTGCAATAAATAGTTGTTGTTCATGTAACTATAAATTACAAGCTTCAGATTCAATTCAAGCAGTTAGAAAAGTTCAAATCTGTCATCAACTATCATGAGGAGAACTGATAGAAAGGTGCCTTCTTTTGAGGATGGCACCGTCATCTTTCACTGTGTCTTTACTATTAAGAAAGCTTGGGTCCAGGTACTATAGCTGGATAAATAGATTAAACTTCCTACTATGTCCTGCCTTTCCCACATAACACCACATTTAGACATCCCTGAGGCAGGTCTGTCGTTGTTCCCAAACCATTCCATTCTTCTCAAAAAATAGTCAGTAAAGAGTTATTGACCCAAAGTGCGTTTCTGATGGAATGTTTTTAGAAAGTAAGACAGAGTAACACTTCTATAAAGACTGTGGACGGTGTTAGTTTACATAGAGAGAGCATACAGGACAGCTAGCTAATCATTCTGTGGCAGAATGCAATGCTGCAAGTATTCAGTACAATAGAATGTAGGCTTCTTCCTGACGACATTCTGAAGTAACTGTACCGTACTGGCTAGCTTGCTGTCTTCCGAAGGCAGTGTGTCAGCAGATATGACAAGAGGTAATCCACAGTCCTCTGATGATAATTGAAAAAAGTACGCTAAACAAAATTACATTGTATATGGTTACATTCTCCATTTAAAAATAACAGGAGGTTAGAAGACTCGATTTTCTAAACAATATCTCAAAGTTGGTTAAACGTTGAGGCAAGCATGGACATACCAAACAAACCAGGCACAGCAAAACCTCTGCTCCTTTAGAAGTGGGTTTAATTAACACACTTTAAAACGCCTACGTCATCAAACAACTTCAAACTAGCTTTTTATGTGAGAAATTGCAGGTGTTTGGTACTCAATCTGTAGTTGAACAAAAATAAGACCTAGTTCATTATTCTATAGTTTGTCTATGTTGCACATACAGCACTACATCTCATTTTCTTCTCTTATTCAAGCTTGTTTTGGAACCACGCCCAATTGATGCTGCCTTAAACCAGTGAAGGGACAGAGAGCAATGTAGGAAGACCTGGCTGATCCCTTACAACACATGTTGGGAGCCAGACAAGACGTTCAGGCCAGGCCAGACCAGTCCCTGTGCTATGAGCACAGGTATGTAAGTAGGTGAGAGCGCAGTAAGCAGGGAGCGGTGCTGCTGAGACAGTGTCAATCAGCACATCCTCTTCTCTCCCCGCAGCCCTCTCCTCCAGCTATGGCCTCTCCTTGGGAGTGCACCAGACAACACTGTCCCACTCAGATGTTCACATCTCTCACGTCCGTAGGCGTGCACGAGAGGTCCACCTCCTCATCCATGCTCTTGGTGTCCGTGGAAACAGCGTGTTGCTGTGCCTGACGGAGACTGGTCTCCAATAAGGACTCGATCTGTTCCTGACACGCCCGTAGACAGTCCTGCAGAGGGAGACATATCGTTAGTGATGAGATATGAACTAGCGATAGATTAATTTGAGCACTCTTCTGTTGATGGGAATTTCCCTCCACTGCAGGTAATGCAAACTTGTAGTGTATTCAAGGTTTAAAAAGGCTTCTAAAGTTTGTAATATCCACTTTCAAATTTGATTAGCCTATAATGTCAAATGTATCAACCCCTATAAAAAATATCCATGAATTATAATCCACAAAATAATTCACGTTTCCTGTTGCTGACGTATTTTCATGCTGTTAGCAAACTGTCTCAAATTAAGATCCTACATCTGTATACATTATTAGAATGGTATGACAATGGTACCAATGACCGCGGCTAAGGAGTCGTGGCAGCACACATAGAACCACAAGGGCAGAGTGGTACTCTACTGGGAAGGGCTGTGAATATGTGAGGATTAGGAGAAAGACAATACATCCAGAACGACTGGAAACCCAATCTGCTAGCACCCATTTATGGCCCCAAAACAATAGGAGCTAAAGCAATTCACTGGGCCAAGGATAAGAGGGCCAGACCCTCAGTCAGGTGGGGGAAGGAGAGCCCCAGGGATCTCATTCTAATGATTACGGTTCTTATTACCTGGATCAAAGAGGCCTGTGGAAACTAGAGCCAGACCAGTGGAGGAAGGATTCAGAAGTTATTCTATTGCTAACAATACTAAGTTATTAACCTAAAAGAGAGGATGGCTTAAAAGTGTTTGTTTTTTAAAAAGTAATTTGTGACATTCCTCTGAAATAATGAGAGATTCTGTATTGAATTATGAAATTAGGACTGTGTCCTGTGTTTGTTATGTGAATATGCACAACAGACTTCTAGAAAAGAAGTACATGCTCAAAAGTGCATTTAATCATGGTGCCTCCTCTACTTTAATTTGACTTAGATGTTTTCCTCCTTTCCTTTTGGACGCCACAAGAGTTAGGCCCCTGTACCAATGACCATGGAAACAATGAGCAAGAACGTTTTCACACTGTTGTTGTGTAGCTGACTTCACTCGCCTCTCATTTCCTAGCCCCTTTCAGAGACAGGGTTTATGGCATGGCTACCTGCTGCTCCACATCCGTCTCTCAGATCTCTCTCTCTCTCCTCTCTGGTTCTACTGTCATCCCCTCTCCCCCACGAGTTACCACATAGTGGAAGCAATGAGATCAATAAATGGAATCTGTGGAAGATACATCTCAAACTGACTAAAGAGTCGGGCATAGATAAAGTATGAAAAGCTGTGCATAATTATGATACATTTGTTATATTAGGAGCTCTTCGGAGCTATATGTTCAAGTTCAATGTTTTTGCATGAGACTGGGTTGTCCTCGCGTACCGGGTCACTTCTGATGACTTGGGACAGGAAGTAAGTCAGTTGCTGGGATGACATTGCATCGTCCATCTTCAGATGCAGCCCCTGCACAGCAGCCGCCACACTGCCCGCTGCGATCATTGACGGAGGGTTGGCAATGAATTTGACATCTGGTGGAGTGAGAGAGAGAGAGAGAGAGAGAGAGAGAGAGAGAGAGAGAGAGAGAGAGAGAGAGAGAGAGAGAGAGAGAGAGAGAGAGAGAGAGAGAGAAAGAAAGGCAACAGGTCAAATTCCTGAAGCAAGCAAATTCCATCCACCACCCTGGCAGTGAAGGGTGAAGAGGAGGTATGGGGGAGGAAGAAGAGGTGACGGGGATGGGGGAGGAGGGAGATGGGGCAGTTTAATGTGACACAACCAGATAATGGCCAGGGAGAGAGGAGAGAGAGAGAGGAGAGAGAGAGAGAAGGGAGAGAGGAGAGAGACCGTGCGTCCAGCAGAATCAGAACAGAGGCATTCTACAGTTCTAGTGACATCATGCTGATATGTGGCAGGATGCCCTGCCTGGTACTGATGAACTATGCTGTAGGTCCTAGACCTTATTACACCCCTGCAGCCATCATCCCTCCTCCTCTCTCCAGACCCCTCTCTCTATCCTCCCCTTCCAGCGCCCTCTCTCTATGCCCCTATCTCTGTATTCCTCTCTCCAGACCCCTCTCTATCCTCCCCTTCCAGCACCCTCTCTCTATGCCCTTATCTCTGTATTCCTCTCTCCAGACCCCTCTCTATCCTCCCCTTCCAGCCCCCTCTCTCTATCCTCCTTTCTCCAGCCCACTCTCTCTATCCTCTCTATCTATCATCCTCTCTCTGTCCAATTAGAGAGTAAATTGGCATGCATACAGCACATTAGGTAAGATTAAAGAGCAGATAAAACATGTAATTAAAAAAGGGGGAACCCTATTGCACAGGGGGAAACCTATTGCACAGGGGGAAACCTATTGCACAGGGGGAACCCTATTGCACAGGGGGAAACCTATTGCACAGGGGGAAACCTATTGCACAGGGGGAACCCTATTGCACAGGGGGAACCCTATTGCACAGGGGGAAACCTATTGCACAGGGGGAAACCTATTGCACTTGTTGGAATAATGATGTTGGTGATTAATTATTTATTCAGCCCAAGAGCTGCTTAATAATCACACACAGAGAAAGATAGAGACATTCACCTCTAAACCCCCTCCACCTCTAGTCCAAACCCCCTCTACTCCTCCTCCTGCACCTCCAGCCAAAACCCCCTCTATTCTCTCTACCTCGAGCCCAAACCCCCTCTACCCACTCCACCTCCAGCCCCAACTCCTCTAACCCTCCAACTCCAGCCCAAACCCCCTCTATCCCTCCAGCCAAAACCTCCTCTACCCCCTCCACCTCCAGCCCAAACCCAATCTACCCCCTCTAGCCAAAACACACTCTACCCCTCCAGCCATAAATGCCCTCTACCCCCTCCACATCTAGCCCAAAACACCTCTACCCCCTCAGCCCAAACCCCATCTACCCCTCCTCTACCTCCATCCAACCCCCTTTTACCCCCTCCAGCCCCAAACCCCTCTACCCCCTCCACCTCCAGCCCAAACCCTCTCTATCCCCCTCTACCTCCAGCTCAAAACCCCTCCACCCCAAACTGCCTCTACCCCCTCCCCCTCCAGACCAAACCCTCTTTACGCCCTCCACCTCCAGCCCAAACCCTCTCTACCCCCGCCACCTCCAGCCCAAACTACCTCTACCCCGCCACCTCCAGCTCAAACCCTCTCTACCTCCTCCAGCTCAAACCCGCTCCAGCCAAACCCCCTCTACTCCCTGCAGCCAAACCCCCTTCCCTTCCTCTTCTCCGCAACCTCACAATGCAATAAATCACCCTTCAACTAGCTCTGCTGGTACCGCGCTCTGGAAAGATCACGTCTCACTTCCTATTTTTAAGTGGTTAGAGAGACAATGCATCTACTCCAGGCAGCGGTGCTCTCTCACACACACACACACACACACACACACACAGAGGGGCTCCTTGGGCAGGGCACATTGTGTGAAACAACAGGTCTAATCACCAGGCGCAGACCATTAATTTGACCATATTAATTAGGAGGCCTCCCAGTCTAGGAGACAGGCCCCCTTTAAACCCACCAACCCATGCAAAGAGTATGGGGCATCACTGTGACTGAGCTCCCATTACAAGAGCCTGCACCACAAAGAGTTTAGAGACAAGGCTTGAGGTAGAGAGCTGTCAGATTAATTGAACTTGACACTGGCATAAAGGCAAGCCAGAGAGCCATTATCTGGGCCAATATCCTCACTAAATCTACCCAATCATATCCTCACTAAATCTACCCAATCATATCCTCACTAAATCTACCCAATCATATCCTCACTAAATCTACCCAATCATATCCTCACTAAATCTACCCAATCATATCCTCACTAAATCTACCCAATCATATCCTCACTAAATCTACCCAATCATAGGCTCCCATTAAAGAGAAAGGAACTAAATGCATGAAAGACTTTAGATTAAATGTAGGAATGCCAGCCAGTAGCCACCCTTAAGGAACTATATAAACAAGAGACTCCACAGTCTCAGAAAGAAGGAGAGATAAAAGGGGATCATCTCTTCTATGGTGGCAAGATGAAGGAAATACAGTAAATACATTTCACAGGGGTATTTCACAGAGGTATTTCACAGGGGTGTATTTCACAGAGGTATTTCACAGGGGTATTTCACAGAGGTATTTCACAGAGGTGTATTTCACAGAGGTGTATTTCACAGAGGTGTATTTCACAGAGGTATTTCACAGAGGTATTTCACAGGGGTATTTCACAGGGGTATTTCACAGAGGTATTTCACAGGGGTATTTCACAGAGGTGTATTTCACAGAGGTGTATTTCACAGAGGTATTTCACAGGGGTGTATTTCACAGGGGTGTATTTCACAGAGGTATTTCACAGGGGTGTATTTCACAGAGGTATTTCACAGGGGTATTTCACAGGGGTATTTCACAGAGGTGTATTTCACAGAGGTGTATTTCACAGAGGTATTTCACAGAGGTATTTCACAGGGGTATTTCACAGAGGTGTATTTCACAGAGGTATTTCACAGAGGTATTTCACAGGGGTATTTCACAGAGGTGTATTTCACAGAGGTATTTCACAGAGGTATTTCACAGAGGTGTATTTCACAGAGGTATTTCACAGGGGTATTTCACAGAGGTATTTCACAGGGGTATTTCACAGAGGTATTTCACAGGGGTATTTCACAGAGGTATTTCAGAGAGGTGTATTTCACAGAGGTATTTCACAGGGGTATTTCACAGAGGTATTTCACAGAGGTATTTCACAGGGGTATTTCACAGAGGTGTATTTCACAGAGGTATTTCACAGGGGTATTTCACAGAGGTATTTCACAGAGGTGTATTTCACAGAGGTGTATTTCACAGAGGTATTTCACAGAGGTATTTCACAGGGGTATTTCACAGGGGTGTATTTCACAGGGGTGTATTTCACAGGGGTGTATTTCACAGAGGTATTTCACAGGGGTGTATTTCACAGGGGTGTATTTCACAGGGGTGTATTTCACAGAGGTATTTCACAGGGGTATTTCACAGGGGTGTATTTCACAGAGGTATTTCACAGGGGTGTGTCAAAGCCTATCGAAACACCTTTGACAACAACAATTTGGCAGCAGTTCAAAACTACACTGAACAAGAATACAAACACAACAGGTAAAGTGTTGGTCCCATGTTTCATGAGCTGAAATAAAAGTTCCCAGAAATGTTCCATACTCACAAAAAGCTTATTTCTCTCAAATGTTGTGCACAAATTTGTTTACATCCCTGTTAGTGAGCATTTCTCCTTTGCCAAGAAAATCCATCCACCTGACAGGTGTGGCATATCAAGAAGCTGATTAAACAGCATTAACATTACACAGGTGCACCTTGGGCTGGGGGCCACTCTAAAATGTGCACTTTTGTCACACAACACAATGCCACAGATGTCTCAAGTTTTGCGGGAGCATGCAATTGGCAGTACTGTCCACCAGACCTGTTGCCAGAGATTTGAACGTTAATTTCTCTACCATAAGCCGCCTCCACGTCGTTAAAGAGAATTTGGCAGTACGTCCAACTGACCTCACAACTGCATACGTGTATGGCGTTGTGTGGGCAAGCGGTTTGCTGATGTCAACGTTATGAACAGAGTGCCCCATCATGGCAATGGGGTTATGGTATTGGCAGGCATAAGTTACGGACAACGAACACAATTGCATTTGACCAATGGCAATTTGAATGTACAGAGATACTGTGAAGACATCCTGAGGCCCATTGCAGTGTCATTCATCTGCCGCCCTCACGTCATGTTTCAGCATGATAATGCACAGACCCATGTCGCAAGGATCTATACACAATTCCTGGAAGCTGAAAATGTTCCAGTGGCCTGCATACTGACCAGTCATGTCTTCCATTGAGCATGTTTGGGATGCTCTGGATGGACGTGTGCGACAGCGTGTTCCAGTTAGGGCCAATATCCAGCAACTTCGCACAGCCATTGAAGAGGAGTGGGACAACATTCCACAGGCCACAATTAACAGCCTGATCAACTCTATGTGAAGATGTGTCGTGCTGCATGAGGCAAATGGTGGTCACACCAGATAATGACTGGTTTTCTGGTCCATGCCTTACATTTTCATATGTATCTTTGACCAATAGATGCACATCTGTATTCCCAGTCTTGTGAAATCCATAGATTAGGGCCCAATTAATGTATTTCCTTATATGAAATGTAACTTAGTAAATTCTTTCAAATTGTTACATGTTGCACTTATATTTTGTTCAAAATAGTTAAATCCCTTCCTTAGAAGTATTACTCATCACAAATAGCACATACAGGATCTTCAACATGCTTTCACACTCTCTTGTCTTCCACTCCCTACCCCCACCCCCACCCCCACCACCTCCATCCCAAACCCCCTCTACCCCTCCACCTCCAGCTCAAACCCCCTTTATCCCCCTCCACCTCCAGCCCAAACCACCTTCAGGACCATTCATTCAATCTCATAAATTAAGCAGTAACTTCAAAAAGCACCTTGAGTTTTCCCCTGACTTACCACAGGGCAAAATAGTTTCCTCTAGCACAAATCCACTTTTGTTGAGGGAAGGAGGAGGTACAGGTTTGAAACCTACAGAGCAGGTATTCTCCTCAGTATCATCTTGGTTAAAAGTCTGCCTGCAATTGGAGAGCAGTCTTCCATTGTGCAGGCCTATGACAGAGCTTAAAGGATTTCTACACGGTGGAAAATGGACGGTGCAACAGCAGCTATGTCTCAGTATCTCCCTGAAGTATTTGCCCTACTGATCAGACATAAGGAGAAGACAATATATATGTAACTCACAGCTTTCACTATGGGATTGATCACGCCATTGACAAATATCAACGTACCTGCTTACCTTAAAAACCCATCTTTAGTACCAAACAGACAGTATATCTATAACCCAGCTGGATATGTAGGCCTACAACAGCCCTCTAAATCAGTAGCACTAAATAACAACAACAAGAGCAGTCAGCAGTATACAGATGTAGGATCTTAATTTGACAAAGTTTTCTACAGCAGGAAAGTAATCCTACAGTCACAGGAAATCTGAATTATTATGTGGATTATAATTAATGGATGTTTTTGTAAGGAAAAATCAATGCTGAAATGTCTAAATGGAAATTACAAACTTCAGAAGCCTTTAAAACCTCAAATACACTACAAGTTTTAAATGTCCTGCATTGCAGGAAGGTTCTCCTGTAACAGGGTGTTCAAATTAAGGTCCTACATCTGTAACAAGACAGGCAGGTGGTGGTGGAGCTCCCGTTATGCATACCTGTAGCACAGAGGGCCACAAAGGTCTGGGCATGCTTGCGCAGGATTTGCTCGGTGTCCTGATGGATGGGTAGTTTGGAGAGGAAATGGTCTATGAAATCGTGTGCAGTCACTGAGGCTAGATCCCATTTCAGTTTGTTCAATACTAGTAGTTCCATTTGCTGTAGGAGAGAGAGAGAGAGAGAGAGAGAGAGAATAACCTGTAGTAGGACAATGTGCAAGGGTTCAAGACACCAACACACCACTAGAGGGGGTATGCACCCCACAGGCCTACGCTCTGCCACTGTGCCAATGACTTATCATTACAATCATTGATACAGTATGTTATGGGAATTAGGTTTGAGAATTTAATTCAGAATTTGAGTTGTTTTTTCATTTTAAATTATTGATCTCCCAAAGTTAACCACGGCTATATGGACTATAATGAACACATAAATTATAGTTATGATTATAGGCATACACTATGCTATATTATACAAAAGCTCGTTAACAGAATCTACATTGGTTACAACTAATGAGAACATGATGAGGAAGTCAAATTACCAGCAAATCGATTGGTCGGATGGAATTGTCAGTGTATATGCACAACTTCTCTGCGGTTAGAGGAATGGTCTCCTTCATTTTAGACGCCAGAAACATGCAGGTAGCTCCCAATAATTGTAGTCGGGTCTTCTTTGTCGGTTCAACAGACAAATATCTGTCCAAAAAATTCATAGCGAGGGGAAAAACCTCCTCTTCGCATTTCTGTTCCTCACACACCTGTGATCAAAAACCAAAGGAAAGATGTGTTACATATCCTGTCTATACCTGTATAGGCCTATATCTATATACTACAAAGTAGTGGTGGGCACCAATATTGATCATTCAATATTATATCAATATAATTTGATATCGATATGAGCAAGGCATATCATGATATTGGTTTATTCTCCCTGTTAATCTACACTGTTCTATAAAAAAGAAGAGCACACATGACTGTTCCTGCATGCAAAAAATAAGCTTCGGGTTTATGCATACTTAATTACCTGCTGATGGGCCAACAACTGTTGGCATCAGGGATCCCCTTGTTTTCAAACTGGTTTGGTAGCTTTAGGCTACCAGAACATTTACCCCAGAGCCAATGGGCAATCCGAAAGCATTGTATGAACTGTTCTTTCTACAAACCGATATGATATCAATATCCAATCGAAAAATGCAGAGATTTTACATATCGGTGACCATCACTACTACAAAGTCATCAACAAACAATAACACGAGTCATACATGCATATAAGTGCATATTATGTGACCGTAAATGCAGATGTAAGACCTTTTGGTTTAATCTACAACATTTTGACATACATTTTATTTCACTCGTGGACACAAAGGTGGCCTCAAGGCAAGCACATGGCGTAGAAAGCAATTGCAGTTCGTCATCTTTTCCCAAAATATTTTTTAATATTTTTAAATTGTTTTAGCATGTAACAATTGAATGTAAACAGTCCAAGACGTATACTTCATCGGACAGAAGTGTCTTATTCCGAATAGCTAAAATAATACTGGTCAAAAATAACTTTTTTGTAAGCCACTAAATTGGACAAGGACCATGCGCCCACATCTCATTACAGCATGCAACTTTAGAAATTAATAAAAAGTATATTCGTCCACATCACGAGAACATTTTTATCATGTAAATTTGAAGCAATGTCTCTTCTTTCATTATATGACACTTTCATTGCATTCTCTCAAAAGGGATCGAAGCTATTAACCATATTTAGACTAGATTCGACCTTTACAACTCCCACATCCACGTTGATGGTTCAGTTGGATGTTTGCTTTTCTCAAGTTGTAACTTCCAATGTAAACATAGCTCCAGATGCATATGAGTTCAATTAGCCTACTATATCGAAAACATCAGTGACAAAATTAGAACATTTTTAAAAAACACAAAAGTGCTATAAACCACAAGAAAACAAAGATGGCGCATTTTGGCACTTGTGACTGCATACGTGTACATTGACTTTAATTTAGAGAATTATGAAACTAAATTGTTCGTTCTCTTGAATACATAATATAAGGGAATATTTGACGTCATTTGCAGCATGTATCTGGTAAAATGAGGCTCAATGAGTCTCACAGACAACCTCTCAATGTAGTCCAAATTATACGCTGGGTGAATAACTAGGTCTAATGTAATAAACACATTTTAAAGGTAGGCCTATAGAAAATGTTGACCAACACAGGACAAGTAATCTTTATAGACGCATGTTAGTAGCGTATGTTGCCTGTTATTATTCCAAAGGGCATATAGGCTAGACCTATATTTTTCAGTGAATGGAATGTTATGTATCTGTTAGAAAGTGTTTCCTGAACAAACCTCCAGCATCCATGTAGAAACAATTCTCCTCATGCAAGGTACAATCTCTTTCTGTACACATTTGAAGTAGTTCGTTGCTGGGAGATAACTGTCTTCGGCTTTTAGCATGGTCTGCAAAACTCTATCGTTGAGCAGGTTCGAGTCTTGGTAAGCTCTCCGGATGGTCTCCACTTCACAGCACAGCAACTGACGTTCCATTCCTTCGGCTTCGGCAGTCGCTCGAGCAATGAGAGAGACAGAGAGAGACTGATAGAGAAACTGATTGATTGCTTCCCCTAAAAGTACCTTGGATGTTGCTCTGCTCTGTCTGCTGCGACTGCTGTGTCGAAGCTCTCAGGAGGCGACCCAACTCTACTCTCCTCAATAAACTCCCCTCCCCTCCGCGCACTTTGTCAGTGACGTGCCTGTTGTTATTAGAGAGCAGATTAAAGGAAGGCGGCGTCCACCGTGAGAGACAGTCAGAGAGAGAGAGAGAGAGAGAGAGAGAGAATTCGACATACCAATTAGGATCTGGCTGAAAAAATATTTGAATCAGTTAAAGAACTAAAGAACTCATTGCCCTTTATGGTTGTGAGGTTTAGGGTCTGCTCACCAACCAATAATTCACAAAATGGGACAAACACCAAATTGAGACTGCAGAATTCTGCAAAAATATCCTCCATGTATAATGTAAAACACCAAATAATGCATGCAGAACAGAATTAGGCCGATACCCGCTAATTATAAAAATCCTGAAAAGAGCCGTTAAATTCTACAACCATCTGAAAGGAAGCGATTCCAAAACTCCCCATAACAAAGCCATAGCCTACTGTACAGAGAGATTAACCTGGAGAAGAGCCCCCTAAGCAAGCTGGTCCTGGGGCACTGTTCACAAACACAAACAGAACCCACAGAGGACACCAAACAAATCCCGAGAAAACAAAAAGATAATTACTTGACACATTGGAAATAATTGACAGAAAAACAGAGCAAACTAGAATGCTGTGTGGCCCTAAACAGAGAGTACACAGTGGCAGAATACCTGACCATTGTGACCAACACCTCAATTAAGGAAATATTTGACTATGTACAGACTGAGTGAGCATAGATGTGCTATTGAGAAAGGCAGACCTGGCTCTCAAGAGAAGACAGGCTATGTGCACACTGCCCACAAAATGAGGTGGAAACTGAGCAGCAATTCCTAACCTCCTGCCAAATGTATGACCATATTAGAGACACACATTTCCCTCAGATTACACAGACCCACAAAGAATTCGAAAACAAATCCAATTTTGATAAACTCCCACATCTATTGGGTGAAATACCACAGTGTGCAATCACAGCAGCAAGATTTGGGACCTGTTGCCACAAGAAAAGGGCAACCAAGGAAGAACAAACACCATTGGAAATACAACCTATATTTATTTTCCCTTTTGTACTTGAACTATTTGCACATCTTTATGTAGACACTGTACATAGACATACTATGACATTTGAAATGTCTTTATTCTTTTGGAACATTTGTGAGTGTAATGTTTATAATCTATTTCACTTGCTTTGGCAATGTTAACATATGTTTATCATGCCAATAAAGCCCTTTGAATTGACAATTGAGACAGACAGCAGGAGAGAGACACCCCAAAAAAGAAGCCGCCTTAGAGAAGAGAGCTAGTTTTAGAACGCGTGACCTCAGTCCTTTCCCATCGCAGCCAGAACATTGCGTGGGCTACTGGAAGTGGGAGGTCTCAGGTCCGATCTGGAGGCAGTAGGCTCAGCGAGGGTATGATTGCAGCTACTGAGGGGTACCAAAAGGGGAAGCAGAGATGTTCGGTGGCAGGAGGACTTGGTTCAGTCACTTTGACATTATGGGGTATTGTGTGTAGATTGGTGAGGAATCTATTTAACTATTTAATCCATTTTGATATCAGACTGTAACACAACAAAATGTGGAATAAGCCAAAGGGTATGAATACTTTCTGAAGAAACTGTCTTTGGGGTTCTGATGGGGTACGACAGTTGAACTAAGCGTATGAGGCATTTATAAGGCATATTCTTCAAGAATCAATGGGTATTTACTATATAATGAATCTTTAAATCCCAAAATGGATTTAACAACTAAGGATTCTAGCTTTATAAGCATGAATACTGCTCTGACTACTCTAGCAACTTGTTCACAATAGGCCTATGGGCTACACTACTTGTAACTAGGATTTGAGTGAATCTGAAAAGGGTAGCTGGGTTTAGCTCTCTAGGCTTTACATCCAATGATATAGACATTACAGTTCCACCAATTGAAACTTGCAGCACTCATGGATTTGAGTTGCTATGAAGGGTCGCTGCTTGAGTATAGTAGCAGCACGGAACATTCCAATCATTCCTCTCTCAGCTCTGCACAAGCCGTAAAACTCATATGAGAACCGCATAAATAATATCTAATAAATAGACAATTTATAGCAAATTGAGCCAATTTGCTATAATCCTGCAGCAATAGGAAATGTGAATTATTATGTGGATTATAATTGATGGACATTTTTGTAGGGGTTGATACATTTTTTGTAAGGGAAAATTGAGCCTGAAATTTCTAAGTGTAAATTACAAACTTCAGAAGCCTGTTTAAACCTCAAATACACTAAAATATTTAAACGTTCTCCTGCAACAGGGCGATCAAATTAAGTTCCAACATCTGTGGGCTAAATGGCAATAATCAGGACTAAACAAACTAAACAAAATAAAATATGTTTTCCCTTTTAGTATGATAATTACAGTAAAAAAAATCATTTTTAGTCTGCGAATTACTGTAAAACAATCCCTTTCAGTCTGAGAATTACTGTTAAACAATCTCTTTCAGTCTGCGAATTACTGTAAAACAATCCCATTCAGTCTTTTAATTACTGTAAAACAATCCTTTTCAGTCTGAGAATTACTGTAAAACAATCCCTTTCAGTCTGAGAATTACTGTTAAACAATACATTTTAGTCTGCGAATTACTGTAAAACAATTCCTTTCAGTCTGCGAATTACTGTAAAACAATCATTTTCAGTCTGAGATTTACTGTAAAACAATCCTTTTCAGTCTGAGAATTACTGTAAAACAATCCCTTTCAGTCTGAGAATTACTATAAAACAATCCCTTTCAGTCTGCGAATTACTGTAAAACAATCCAGAGTTCACTTCCCACACAGCACTTTGTGTTCTCACATCATGTTTTGTGAATACAGAACAAACCATTGAGTATTCATACTAATATATTGTAGAGAATAAATATGTCCTTACAGTGTAACATGTCTGTGTGGTATAAGACGAAAGGGAAAACGCACGCACACACACACACACACACACACACACACACACACACACACACACACACACACACACACACACACACACACACACACACACACGCACACACACGCACACACACACACACACGCACGCACACGCACGCACACGCACGCACACACACACACACACCTCTTATATAATTGTCCTCTGCTAAGCTTGCATCAAGGGTAGACAGAGGGATTCATTCCTCCTGTTGGTCTGTTCAGGCGAATAATACAATAGAAAGAGTAATACTGTATACTTCACTTATTTCACAGTAACTTTCTGGTCCATTGCCACGTATGAGCAATTGAGGAGGTATGTGAGTGTGTGCCAAAGCCTGGCCCAGCCCTGTGTAGGACGGCTCCACTTCAGTTCCAGCAGAGCAGAGTGGGAGAGGTGGAGGTGATGGGAAGGCGAGGGCAGTTTAGTTTTCCCACGGCCCTCTGCTCTCTTCCTCTGTGACATACACCTGTAGGTGTGCTTGAGGAATAGCTACTCATTAGCTGCCAGTGGGGCTGGCTCTTTTTAGTTGCCATGGATTATCAAAACAAACTAATTCATGGATGAATGAATGAAGGAGAGAGGTAAAGGTTGCCATTCATGATAAGCAACAACCCCTCTCACTTTTTACCCACACTGACTGTGAGCCACACCTACTGTAGCTTTACAGTTGTGTCAGCAATCTATTTGACATGTCAATTTGACATTGTAGATACAAATGGCAAAATATTTTACTAAAGATAATCAAAAGAAAAATTAAGGTCAAGTAACAACAAGCATACATACCGGCGTTAGCTAGCCTACCGGTTAGAGAGGTGAGCCGACAACCAGGGGGTTGCCAGTTTGAATCCTGGGTCGGACTGAAACAATCTGCCAGAAGTGAGCTGGCAAATCCTAGATGCGATTGACTGACATTGTGCTCTTGAGCAAGGCCCCCCCCCCCACACACACACACAACAACAGCTCCCCAGTGTGGCAGTCCCCTGCCCCTTTCCAACAACCTGTATGTGTGTCTTTTGGAGGGGTTAAAAGTTGAAGTCAAATTACAGTTGGACATTGTGTAAAATTGACCAATAAAGTTATCTTAGTCACAACATACTGTATACAATAGATGACAGAACAGCAGCTGATATGATTTCCCCTGAGAGAAAGCTGAAGAACTCCTGTTTCAAAAATCCCCTTTGGTCTAAATCTTGAGCCACACCTCAGATCTCCTTGTGAATATAAATTCCAGTTCCTTGGAGAATTCTGAACTTTGACAACCCCATAAATCAGGCAACATAATGGAAAACGAATTACACAGGGAGTGGTAGAGTACCATGTAACAGTAATACAAGATGAATGTCTACACTCTATCTTCTGACCACAACACTGTGACCCCATAGCTGTAAATCAACTATACTTGAAGTGATTCAAAACCCAATGAATCTAGAACTCAAAGGAGGGAGTTTGATTGGTTCTCATAACCTGTGTTAAAGGTTCCAAATGAAAGAACTTGTCAGAAAGGGAGTGTCATTGGCCGCCACAAGAAACAAAGGCAATGATGTTTTGATATTAGGATATTTTTTTTTGTACGGCCTGGATCATCTCGTTGGGGTCAGGGTTATTTTGGTCCTGTCCTGAGTACAGGTTCTTGCTTAATGGACCAATAGGTCTTCAACTGAATCTTTGTCTTAGCATGGTCTTAATGTTATCAGTGTTTACCTGGTTATTTATTGCTTGTCTTGTTACCGTTAGCCATATCAATACCCTGGAGTTGTTACCGTTAGCCATATCAATACCCTGGAGTTGTTACCGTTAGCCATATCAATACCCTGGAGTTGTTACCGTTAGCCATATCAATACCCTGGAGTTGTTACCGTTAGCCATATCAATACCCTGGAGTTGTTACCATTAGCCATATCAATACCCTGGAGTTGTTACCGTTAGCCATATCAATACCCTGGAGTTGTTACCGTTAGCCACATCAACACCCTGGAGTAATAGCAACCATTAGCAATAATTAGGACAGAGAGGGGTCCCTATCAGTGCTTTACATGAGGGCCTCTCTCCACACAGACCCCAGCGCAGTGCTGCTTCAAATCAAATGTTATTTGTCACACGCGTCGAATACAACAGACCTTACCGTGAAATGCGTACTTACAAGCCCTTAACCTACAATGCAGTTCAAGAAATACAGTTAATAAAATATTTACAAAATATTCTAAAGTTAAAAAAATCTAAGCAATCAATAGGTAACACAAGAAATGTATATAACAATAACGAGGCTATACTGTATACATGGGGTACCGGTACCAAGTCAATGTGCGGGGGTACAGGTTAATCGCTTGTTGACGTTATTTGGTTTGATTTAGTCAAGCCTCAGTGACTTGATTACCCAGTGAGGTTATGCCATGGCCTATGGGAGAGAGGTTTTGTACATACCATTATGGCTGCTGTAATATTCAATTGATCTCTAGGGGTAACTTTTTCTCTCTCGCACTCTGTCTCTCTGTGTATGAAGGATGCATCCCAAATGGCACCCTATTCCCTTCATACTACACTAAAGGGGCCCATAGGACTCTGGTCAAAAGTAGTGCACAATATATAAGAAATGGAGTACTTTTCGGGATGCATCCATGTGATTCAATCCCCAGCTAGCCTGTGTCTTTTTGAAGTCACTCTCCTTCTCCCTGACTAGTGTTTTATGCGGTAATGATGATGAAGATAGATGAAGTGCCAGGCAGAAGAAAATAGATGCCTGCTGCCCTTTGAGAAAGATCTGGCATTTCTGTCTTTCTGTGAAGATAAATGTAGATGAAGTGAGTGACCTGAAAGCTTTAGTTTTGGGGGATTATTTGCATCAAAGTCTATCCTCCTGTGAGGGGGAGGGCTTTTGTCTCTTTATTCCACACCCACTGGATCCCTAATCGCAAACCAAGAATCAAATCTGCTTGTGTGCTTGTGGGCAGCTACTCGATTTGAACATCAATGTTAACAATCTGTCATGACTGGATCCGTAACATGTTTAATCTTGTCATTCACAATGAATGTGATACAGTTACAACGAATATGTGATTGTGTATACAACTTTTCCTTTATGACAGAGATTGATAATTTTCAGTTTACATTCCATTCAACCCAGTTGAGATACGAGTAAATAAGGATTTCCCAATCAGTACTAATGGAAAAACCCTAACCCTGCTTTCAAAGTACTCAGCCAAGCCAAGCCAAGACTGTTTCCCACTCTGAGTGAATGTTTTCATCATACACATTCCTTGTTTTCACTAATTGACCAATTTCAAAATGATTTTACAGGCATTAGAATCTGACAGTCAAGCACCCAATAACGCAAACACAGCACACTGCCTGCAGAAAAAACCTAATTGAGGAAATCCCCTGTTGAAACAGCCAGGGCGCATAGCTACAGTGGGATTCCTCCCCTGAAGCACATCACTGGGAAAACCAAATTGTTTTAAGCAGGGGAGCCTAGATTAGAGGCTGTTTACACAGGGTCATCTATAATTGATGGATGTGCTGCAGTCAAACCTGGGTTCAAAGAGTGTTTGAAATCATAAAAAAAAACTTTAGTTGAGCTTGATAGAGCTTGCCTGAGGCATGGGAACCAATAGAATTTGTCCCAAAAGTGCAAATCTGGCACCTGACGCCATCTGGTAGCCCAGGGAGGCTTTAGCAAACACTAAAAATATTTAAAGGTTTTTTGAACCCAGGTCTGACTGTATTAGTTCTTCACAGGAAGCACTAATACTGAGGGGGCTGTAATGGGGCATGGGGTGGGGGTATGGAGCAGTAGGGGGCCGGGATGAGGGTGTTGTTTTGCAGGATCTTTCACGCCTCGCCGCAGGTTTCATGAGATGCACCAGTGACAGACACATAGTCACCCATTTAATCCTGCCCTCTGGGTATTCCATCATCTCTCGAACTAACTGCAAACTAACTGCAAACTGTAAACTAACGTTATGATTAGTGCCTTGTTTCGACGAGTGAAATTGAATTCAAGCCTGGTCGTAAAAAAAGAACCAAACAACTCCTACTCAATTAAGACAGGATTAAGGCAGGATATTTTATTCAGACAGGCTTATAATACAGTGGGTGTGAACTACCTGGAGGATAAAAGGTGCTCTGAGAAGAAAAACACTTTACTGCAGTGGGTCTCTGTCACAACAGGTTGCTGACAGACAGGAAGTTTGGGCTCTTGTGTGAAGAATGTTCTGTGTTCTGTGTTTGGGTTCATGGGTGAATCACTGTTTGAGTGAGCACATTGAGTACTTGACTGCTAATGATGGTAGATGTCTTCTCAATAACATTAGGATATCTGGTTATCTCAAATTCAGCTCTGCGTATGATTCTGCATTAACCCTTCTCCCACATTTTCCGTGGACCTGCAGAAATCGAATTAACATAATAAAAAATCCCCATCAAAATCTGTCTGTTTAAACTAGAGATATCTAGTTTGTTTTGCATGGGCTGCGTCTCAATCCACCACATCTGACGATATTTCCCTTCCGCATCTGCAGTGAAAGATGGCAGAGCTAGAGCTGAAAGTGAGTTCAAAATATATATTTAAGCAGGCAGTTAGTTAATTAAGAACAAATGATGGCCTAGGAACAGTGGGTTAACTGCCGTGTTCAGGGGCAAAGCAACAGAGTTTTACCTTGTCAGCACAGGGATTCGATCCAGCAACCTTTCGGTTACTGGCCCAAAGCCCTAAGCACTAGGCTACCTGCCATCCCACTTACTTACATTCACCCTCAAAAGAGAGAGAGAGAGAGAGAGAGAGAGAGAGAGAGAGAGAGAGAGAGAGAGAGAGAGAGAGAGAGAGAGAGAGAGAGAGAGAGAGAGAGAGAGAGAGAGAGAGAGAGAGAGAGAGAGAGAGAGAGAGAGAGAGAGAGAGAGAGAGGAGAGAGAGAGAGGAGAGAGAGAGAGGAGAGAGAGAGAAGAGAGAGAGGAGAGAGAGAGAGAAGAGAGAGAGGAGAGAGAGAGCATCACAACAAAATATACTGAAAAAATATATAAACAGAACATGCAGCAATTTCATTGATTTTGCTGAGTTACAGTTCACATGAAATAAATTCATTAGGCCCTAATCTAGGGATTTCACATGTCTGGGAATACATATTTGCATATGTTGGTCACAGATATCATTTAAAAAAATGGGCCTCACAATGGGCCTCAGGATCTCATCACGGTATTTTTGGTGCATTCAAATTCTAATCGACAAAATGCAATTGTGTTCGTTGTCCGTAGCTTATGCCTGATCATACCATAACCCCACCACCACCACGGGGCACTCAGTTCGCAACGTTGACATCACCATATCGCTCGCCTACACGGCGGTTGTGTGGCCAGCTGGACATACTGGCAAATTTTCTCAAATGACGTTGGAGGTGGCTTATGGTAGAGAAATTAACATTAAATTCTCTGGCAAAAGCTCTGGTGGACATTCCTGGAGTCAGCATGCCAATTACACACTCCCTCACAACTTGAGAAATCTGTGGCATTATGTTGTGTGACAAAACTACACATTTTAGAGTGGCCATTTATTGTCCCCAGCACAAGGTGCACCTGTGTAATGACAATTCTGTTTAATCAGCATCTTGATATGCCACACCTGTCTCACTAACAAGAATGAAAACAAATCTTTGCCCAGGATTTGAGAGAAATATCATGTCTGTGCGTATGAAACATTTCTTGGATCTTTTATTTCAGCTCATGAAACATGGGACCACGACTTTACATGTTGTGTTTATATTTTTGTTCAGTTTAGGAATTCAGAGCACTAGGGTAAGTATGCAGACCGGTGTTGTATCGTTTTCTCGAAAGCCTCTAACTAACCAAGTGATTTCTGATACAACACGTTCCTGCTGCATCCCAGTCAGTGGATGGCTTGTTACAGACCAGAGACTATTGATGACAACATGATGTGTGGAAGGAAGACAATCGTGGAGAAAGAGAACTTTTATGATGCACAACCAACATATTGTGATTATGTGATCTATGATCTATGTTCATTATTATATGACCAAGTAAAGCTTTTGAAACAGGACTTTTGCATATTTACACTATATAAATGAAATGCTACAGACTATGAACAGCTGAAACATGACATGCTATATCAAATATTTTTGTTTTGTAAAACTTTATTTGAAGAGTACCTACTTAGGACTTCATAACACATTAATAAACTGTACATAACACTATCTTAGGCAGAACATAACAATTTCATATTTTATTTACATCTTTATTTTACATTTATTTTACCAGGTTGGTCTCAATGAGATTAAAAATATATTTTGCAACATAGACCTGGCCAAAATAGAGAGACAACATAAAACACAAAGCACTACAGTTTACACATTGAACTGGAACATTGGTTTTGGGAGAAGGGGTTCAACCTGGGGTCAAAACATTGACAGCCTCCTAAATAATTTTCCACCATAGAGTTTTCCCTAGCTGTAAAAAACATTTAAGGAGACAAGCTCCTGTAGTTTGAAGTCCCTTTGTAGTTCGTTCCAAGTAGAAGAGGCAGAGTACTGGAATGTTTTTCTTTCTCTGTAAGGAACTTCTTCACGGACATACAGTCTTGTGCGCATTGGCAATAATTGTCATTCGTCTGTTGGACAGTGTGCGTACACAAGTAAAATGGGAGCTGCCTTGTAAATAAAAATGTACCAATGAAATAGTCTCCAAAGAGCTAAGGAAGGCCAGCCCATTCTGGTATAGAGGTTACAGTGATGGGTGACAACTTTGGAGATCACAACACAACCTCTGCGCCTAATGGTACACAGTGTCCAGCATACATAACAACGCCACAGGGGCAAACATGTACAATGTATCACATAGTCTATTACAGGCAAGAAGGCAGCGGAATAATTTAATTTTTTGCTTTAAAAGAAAAACAACTTATTTCTAAAAAATAAAACCATCTTGAGCCTGAGCTTTTTCACAAGACCTTCTATGAATTTCTATGACCTTTTATGACCTTCATTAATGAATGTTGCAATGTTTGTCTGTTAATGAGTTAGAATTTTCCACAATCCACCTCTTCCATCCCACTCTTCTGTCTGTGGAGGGAATGCCGCTCTCTCTGGCTCCCGGTCTATCAGCTGCTTTGATGTCCCCCTGAATACTCTTCATGTCATGGATATCAAGTCTGGGCATTAAAAAAGAAAACGGATAAGGGCTTCCCAAAAGAGACACATAGTCTGGGGGTTTGCTTCGTTTTCTTTCTTAACCTTCAGGAGGAGGAGAAAGAGGAGAAAGAGGTTTCCCAGTGAAAGAAAAGCGTTCTCAACCCAGGGTGTCTCCACAATAATGAAACGGTGGATAGAGAAATGGTCCTGTTTAGTGATCCGCAAAAGGGAGAGAAGGGGGTCCTCTGTGCACCGGACCCGACCTGACCTGACACAGAGGGGGCTAGACAATGAGAGGCCAAGGGTGCTAACGAGAGGAAAACCCGGAGACAATAGGGGCCTCTACCAGAGCAGAGCTGTGGCCACGCAAGCCACAGAGCAGCAAAATGAAATGCTTTAGACACCAGAAGGCCAAGTGGAGCGTAAGGAACGCAAAGTTTCCCCTAGTGACCAGAGAGAGCAGAAGCAGTCAGGGTGGGCTACCGTGTGGCCTCGACCATTTGGGTTTAGAAATATTCTTAGGGCCTGGACTCCACAGGTCTCCTAAGTGAGAGCTTAGTTAGACACTATTCACTCAAATAAAGATGATTTGATTTGACATGAAAAGGAGTTGCACCCAAAGGGGTTTGTGCTTAAACATACTGTAGTGATGAATAGGGTCTGTGTTCTCCTGGCCTGATCCATCCGCAGCTAAGGCCATTCCTCTGCTTCATTCCTTTCCTCCAATAAGGCCCTGCCACTGTTCTCTCAGTTCTCTCTCTCCTCTCTCTCTTCTCTCTCTCTCCTCTCTCTCTTCTCTCTCTCTCCTCTCTCTCTCTCTCTCTCCTCTCTCTCTCCTCTCTCTCTCTCTCTCTCTCTCTCTCTCTCTCTCTCTCTCTCTCTCTCTCTCTCTCCTCTCTCCTCTCTCTCTCCTCTCTCTCTTCTCTCTCTCCTCTCTCCTCTCTCTCTCCTCTCTCTCTCCTCTCTCTCTTCTCTCTCTCTCCTCTCTCTCTTCTCTCTCTCCTCTCTCTCTCCTCTCTCTCTCCTCTCTCTCTCCTCTCTCTCTCCTCTCTTCTCTCTCTCTCCTCTCTCTCTCCTTTTTCTGGAATGTTGTTTATGTTGTCAGCCAAAGGAGCAGATGGGAAATTAGAACATTTCAAGCCAATTAGAATGGAATTATGCAGTCATCAATCTTATTTTCTAGGCACGTAGGAACCCCACAACGGAACATGGCCACAACAGAACTAACATGGAGGTCCTGTTTAGAATGACTAATCAAAAGACTGTTTTGTTTAGAAAGTGACTGCTTCTTCAAGTCCTATTTATCTGACTACACCATAGCAGTGGTTCAGATTTTTTTCACGTCAAAAGACAGGGAACAAAAAGAGACATGAGAAAACATTTTTGTTGCTGATTTTTGCAGCACTTTATAAGTTATGGACAGAAATTCAAATAGTACGGTTTATTATGATGACCAAAATGCAAAATGTTAACCTAATTAACCTGACCCAAGAGTAGCCTATGTCCGTCTTCAAAGTGTATTTGTTGGCCAACATATGCACATTCAGACTAATCAAGTGAATCAGAGAGTGTTTTAATCCTGGTTCAGTCTGACTTTACGACACCACACTCATACATTTTTAACCAAAATGTTCTTTTAGCTGATTTCTCAACTATTACAGTTTCCAACTAAATTAGGAAATTAACCTTGCCAAAGCACTCTGTTGCTCTATATACTTATTTTTAATCAATGTTGAGTCATGAATCATGCTTGCTAAAGGGCTTGAAAATAAATTACGTACTTGACTCATGAATCATGCTTAATAAAGACCTTGAACATATACAGTACCTGACTCATGAGAAATAAGCATGATGAATGATGAGCATGTTCTGACCAAATGATCTGTGATGCAAATATCACTATTGAGAATTCATATGTTTTACAATGCAATTTATTTTCCATTCCTAATGTTTTGATTTCTAGGTTAAGAAGTGACCCAGGGGATTTAAGGTCCTCGTTTTCTATCTAGATTCTATATATCTATAAGATGTTATTTTGGGGGAGGAAAGAAACCCTTCTGGAGTTCCCAGCCCAATCACTTTGAACTCAGATTCATTGTATGTGGCTTGAAGAAGGTTTGTTCTTATTCCAACAAAAGGGTTCCAATCCCCTATAGCCCTGTTCAAGCATTATCCATATTCATCAAGACTTAGGGATACCATTCTGCCCTTGTTTTACAAACAACTTGTCTGAAGTTTATATGTGGCATAATGTGACTAGACATTCATAAAATCTACCAGTGTCAAACTATCCAGTAAGAGTTATCCACCAGAAATAAGATAATGTCTATTTTCAAGGATTTATCTTCACTGTGATAAGTTAAGTAAAATAACAAGAAACAGCCCACCCATTAATAACAAAGTAATTGGCCCTAAGTGGGGCCTTATGGGCCTTTGTCCCTGCATGCCTGACCCCATAGTGCTACCTAACATATTCTAGCTACACATTATTCATCCTCTGGGAATTTTCTCCTCACCAAACCCCTCAGCTCTTGATCTGTGTGCAGACACGACATCATGTGCAGGACAGGAGCCAAAGGCAGGAGAAGTGAAAAAAAACTAAACAGGAGGGCGGGCAGTGATCTCTCTCTCTCTCTCTCTCTCTCTCTCTCTCTCTCTCTCTCTCTCTCTCTCTCTCTCTCTCTCTCTCTCTCTCTCTCTCTCTCTCTCTCTCTCTCTCTCTCTCTCACACACACACACTGATCTCTGACCTGCTCTTTGACTGCTCTGCACTGATGTTAGGGACCAAAGATCCTGAGAACAGATGGTGTCCATGGAATCACCTGGGATCGCCCAACTAGCACAACCTCTTATTTCAGTCATTGTGAGTTAAAATAACAGCCCGGATCGCCTTACACTGTCTGCGTCCCAAATGCCATCCTATTGCCCATACAGTGCACAAGTGCTCTGGACAAAAGTAGTGCAATATATCAGGAATTGGATGCCATTTGGGAGGAACACCCTGTTTTATGGGCCGTCAGTCCAACTCTTCCTAGGTGATAGTTACAACTGTGTTCAGGCTGCTCCACTATTTTACGCAAAACAGCAAAAGTCATCATGGACGTGAGGTGGTCCACTTTAAACAGAGGTCAGGGATTAATGATTACATTATTAGCAGGCCCTGCAGAGGAATGTAGATGTCAACAGTTGGTTACTGGTTGCAAGTGATCTCTTGTTTAACAGTTTACAGCAGCACATGGTACCATCACTAAACCAGACACATTACTGGGGTGAATGTGTTGCACAAACATTCCACAAGTCCTCTGTAGCTCAGTTGGTAGAGCATGCAAGGATGGTGGGTTCCACTCCCGGGACTACCCATGCAGAAAATCTATTACACCCATGACTGTAAGTCACTTTGGATAAAGTGTCTGCTAAAAGTCACATTCTATTATTCTACTAGCTGGAATGCGGTTTTTAACCAATCGGCGTCCAGGATTAGACCTACCCGTTGTATAAACTAGCATAAGTGAGATGAGTGTTCAATAAGAACACTAACAGTTCGGTAGTGTGGTAGAACAGATACCAGTAGCCATGTAATGTACTGACAGGACACTAGTATCACTTTCTCTGTCTCTCTCTCTCCCTCGATACCACTTCCATGGGAGCCGTGGGAGAGAGAGGTCAGACTGTGTTGTTGGAAGAACTGGCAGAAGAATGTGGTTGTGAACCACTACTTAGATTCATACACACTGAACACAGCTAACCATTCTTTTAGCATTGATTATACTTGGGATGGACAGCATTTGTATCGATTTAGCCAAATGGATGTTTTGCTGATGCAAGATATTCCAAATAAACCAATTTATCTTTTATTATGAAAGGGACAATTTGAACATAATGGAAACAGTCATATGGTCTATTGATCTGACGACTTGGCATTTCATTCAGTGACTATGATTGACTGGGATGCTTTCATTTCTGCATTGGTTTCCTTTGACCCTCAAATATAAACAAATATTGTTTTGTAATGGCTTGAAACGATCCATGCTTTCCTGCAATAGAAATGTGTTCTTGACTAATGGACTTTAAAGTGTCGATTGGAAAGTGATCCTGGCTTGGTGATCAGACGGATGGGATGCCCCAGCCCCATTCATGAGGCTGTGGCCAAGAGTGATGGCTGAGACAGGGGGCCGGGGCCAGTAAAGTCTGGATGCCACACACAGCGTTTGGCCTCTCCCTGTCACAGAGGCACCCATGGGGCTGGAGAGGACAAGTGGGATGGGAGGCAAGCCCCTCCTACACTGCAGTTTCTGTAGGCCTACCATTCTGCTGAGGACAGCATTGAAGGATAAGTTCATTTTGGAACTCATCGTTATATGGTTCCTTACCAGTGGTGTAAAGTACTTAAGTAAAACTACTTTAAAGTACTACTTAAGTCGATTTTTGAGGATATATCTGTACTTTACTTTACTATTTATATTTTTGACAACTTTAATTTTACTTCACTATATTCCTAAAGAAAATAATGTATGTTTTTCTCCAAACATTTTCCCTGACACCCACGAGTACTCATTACATTTTGACAGGAAAATGGTCCAATTCAAACACTTATCAAGAGACCATCCCTGGTCATCCTCACTGCCTCTGATCTGGCAGATTCATTAAACATAAATGCTTCGTTTGTAAATTATGTCAGAGTGTTCCCCTGGTTATCTGTCAATCAAAATAAAAATACAAATGTGCCATCTGGTTTGTTTAATATAAGGAATTTTAAATGATTTATACTTTTAATTTTGATACTAAGTACATTTTAGCAATTCCATTTACTTTTGATACTTAAGTATATTTAAAACCAAATACTTTTTTACTTTTACTCAAGCAGTATTTTACTGGGTGACTTTCACTTTTACTTGAGTCATTTTCTATTGATCTTTACTTTCCTTACCCTGACATTAGTCTATGAGCCAGGAGAGACAGGATTTTTCTTTAATAATAAACAGACACTACTAACCCAGTAACACATTGGTTCCTGAAATTAATTACATTTTAATTACATCTCCCACGTCTCATCTAGACTGGACTCCTGTGAAACACAAGCCACTGTTAGCTCCCATCCATGCAACCTCAGCCTGGCATCACGTCAAGCAACCTGCCAAAGCTCAATTAGACACATTGGCACAATGCAAACAGCTCCACACTCAGCTCCTCGATTCACTCATTAACTCACCCTAATGAGCATTTAAGTGGAAAAACAACAAAAGAAAAGGGACAGAAGTGCCTGTTGATTTCTCTTGCATTGATATATTAGATGAATGGTAGACACTTTTACTAATACTTTTACTGATACTGATAATGCTACTGATAACACTGCTGATAATGACACAGATAATGATACCTATAACGATATAGATAATGATAATGCTATTGACACAGATACCGATAATGCTACCGATAATGCTACAGTTAACGATAATGCTAGAGATAATCATACAAATATGGATACTGATAACGCTACCGATAATGTTACTGATAACGACACGGATAATGCTACCCAAAATGATGCTAATAATGATACTGATAATGATACCAATAATAATATTGATAATGCTACTGATCATGCTACTGATAATGATACTTTTACTACTATTACTTCACTTGACTTTACCTTGTGTTACTGTACTTTACTTGACTGTACTTTACTTGACTGTACTTTGCTTTACTGTACTTTACTTTACTGTACTTTACTTGACTGTACTTTGCATTACTGTACTTTACTTGACTGTACTTTGCTTTACTGTACTTTACTTGACTGTACTTTACTTTACTGTACTTTACTTTACTGTACTTTGCTTTACTGTACTTTACTTGACTGTACTTTGCTTTACTGTACTTTACTTGACTGTACTTTACTTGACTGTACTTTGCTTTACTGTACTTTACTTGACTGTACTTTACTTGACTGTACTTTAAATTACTGTACTTTACTTGACTGTACTTTGCTTTACTGTACTTTACTTTACTGTACTTTGCTTTACTGTACTTTACTTGACTGTACTTTGCTTTACTGTACTTTACTTGACTGTACTTTGCTTTACTGTACTTTACTTGACTGTACTTTACTTGACTGTACTTTGCTTTACTGTACTTTACTTGACTGTACTTTACTTGACTGTACTTTACTTGACTGTACTTTGCTTTACTGTACTTTACTTGACTGTACTTTGCTTTACTGTACTTTACTTGACTGTACTTTGCTTTACTGTACTTTGCTTTACTGTACTTTACTTGACTGTACTTTACTTGACTGTACTTTACTTGACTGTACTTTGCTTTACTGTACTTTGCTTTACTGTACTTTACTTGACTGTACTTTACTTGACTGTACTTTGCTTTACTGTACTTTGCTTTACTGTACTTTGCTTTACTGTACTTTACTTGACTGTACTTTGCTTGACTGTACTTTGCTTTACTGTACTTTACTTGACTGTACTTTGCTTTACTGTACTTTACTTGACTGTACTTTACTGTAAGTACTTTCCTTTTGTGAAGATGAGTGAAGATGGTGCAACATTAGTTCATGCAGCTGTGGACCTGAGTCTCTTAACCAAACAGATATTGACAGGCAACCTAACCATGACATGTTAAATTCCTACCACCAGATTCTGGTTAGCTGTGTATATTACCTAAAGGGTCTAAACAAATCATATTCTGTAGGAGTTCTCTTCGGGTCGTTTGGGCCAAGTAACATAGAATACAGGGCAAACAAGCAAACCTTCCTAAATGACATCACTAGAAAGACGGGCACACAGGCTGAAGGATGGGTATGACATATAGAAACTATGAAGCTGGATCTTATAGTGCGGTTGCGTCGTGTGTATCCAAAAGGCCGCCAACCATGGACATTTTCCTCCCCAAGTTATATTCCACAGTAATCCAGCCTGCTTCTGTAGGATACATGTTTTAGAGGTTTATATCTAGTTTTGAAAATGTGAAAACACATAATGTCTCTCAAAATTCCTTGGAGACACAATGACACAAACATGGCGCACACATTCCTTGATTTTTTAACATGTTTTTTTTTTACCCCTTTTTCTACCCAATTTCGTGGTATCCAATTGGTAGTTACAGTCTTGTCCCATCGCTGCCGACTCGGAGAGGCGAAGGTTGAGAGCCGTGCGTCCTCCGAAACACAACCCAGCTGAGCCGCACTGCTTCTTGACACAATGTCCGCTTAACCCAGAAGCCAGCCGCACCAACGTGTCGGAGGAAACACCGTACACCTGGTGACCCAGGCACACAAACACACACACACACACACCGGGCTCCCGCGTGGCGCAGCGGTCTAAGCCACTGCATCTCAGTGCAAGAGCTATCACTATAGTCCCTGGTTCATTTCCAGGCTGAATCAAATCTGGCTGTTATTGGATGTCCCATAGGGCAGCGCACAATTTGGTCTGGGTTTGGCTGGGATAGGCTGTCACTGTAAATAAGAATTTGTTCTTAACTGACTTGCCTAATAAAAAAAAATACAATTCCTGAGCACAGGTCTTTACATGCAAGTAACAGACCATACAATATGTTTCTATTGTCTTAGGGCGGCAGCATACCGTAGTGATTAGAGTGTTGGACTAGTAACCAAAAGCTTGCAAGTTCAACTCCCCAAGGTACAAATCTGTTGTTCCCCTCCTAGGCCATCATTTAAAATAAGAATTTGTTCTTAACTGACTTGCCTAGTTAGATAAAGATATATTTTTTTTAAATGTAGAGCTCATCGTCTTCATGGTTCATTTTCTAGTACACTGACAGACATAATAAAGCTTGCTGCACATCTCTTTCCATGTTGTAAACAAAAAGGTTATGACAAGAACACCTCTTTAGGATTACCACTGTTAGACACGCTGTCCCATATGCTCCCGTCTGGCTACAGCAGGCTCCTGGAGGGACTACAGGCTTATCATGCCAAAACAGCCAATACTTAGCGAACAGATTTGGAAGCAGCACATACGTAGGCGACAACACTAAGTTTACTGTTATATGGATGAACATGAAGTTGAACCTGTTAGTTAGGAAAATGTATATTTTGGCGCGTGTTGTTCAACGGTCACCTCTACAGGGGACCTCTATGACCTTATATGGCTAGTCCACCATGGATAATCGCAAATCAGAACCACCCAGTCTCTCCTATTGTGGACCTGTAAATAGTTGCCTGTGTTGTAGCCCAAGGCTCTCAGGCCCTGCTCATGCCCTCCCTGTCCAGCTGTAAATCCTTCAGTGGAGAGAGAAGGAAAGAGTGAAGGAAAGAAAGAAGGAAATAGAGGAGGAAAAATGTACAGTGGGCACTGCCCATTTGTCAACTTCAGACTCCTTCCTCCCTTCCCTTGGATAAGGCTTTTCTTTGCAGTCAGCCAGGCTAGCCAGGTTTGGCCCTAGCTGACACATCGTTTAGCATTTCTCAAAGCTTTAGGTCAGTGTGACCTGTGACATGGAGCTCTTTGTCCATCTGGATAGTGCTTATAGCCAGGGATCCTCTGAACTTCTGTTGTCTTTATGGTGAGGTTTCCCAGTAAAGGAGAAAGAGAAAAGGAGGGGACAATCCATTTCCCCCCACTCTTAACTCCAGTGTTTTCTCTTCTATAAGACCCCTTACAAAGACGGTGTCTTTAAAAAGACAAAACAGCTCCAGCCCCATCACCCCAACACCTACCCTTAAACCCAACGGCCAATGCAGGGTTTCTTCAATGTGGTGGTCACTTTGTCTGTGGTTTAATAATGATAGTCGGAAAATAATCGACTAAAACAGGGTCTTACGGACTTTTTTTTGCCAAGGGACCACGGCCCAGGCATATCGGTGATCCATGGACCCACATCACATGTTTAGCAAGACACATTTCACATGTTTTGACTCATCAGGTGAATGATAATGGCAAGCAAAATTAATCAACATTCTAAAATGAATAGATTTGGAAGATAGTTTTCCAATATTTTAACCTCCCCACATAATTGGAGTGTAAACTCTAACAGCCTATTAGCTAGAAAAGTAACTCCAAACACATTTTCGCTAAGAGCAACTCTTAAGCTGTTTAAACAAAGGTTAGCTATGTGTGGGCAAAAATTTATGTCCAGAAAGATTACCAGCTGCCAGTGGCACTAACCACAACTTATTTTTCAAAGCCTACAGATGTAGTATCTTAATTTGATCACTATTTGATGATAATTTTATTTGTATTTTTATGTAACTTTTGTTTCACTAGGCAAGTCAGTTAAGAACAAATTCTTATTTACAATGACGGCCTACCAAAAGGCAAAAGGCCTCTTGCGGGAACGGGGGCTTGGATAAAAAATAAAAAATAATAATATATATATATAGGACAAAACACACATCATGACAAGAGAGACAACACAACACTACATAAAGAGAGACCTAAGACAACAACACAGCATGGAGGCAACACAACTTGACAACAACATGGTAGCAAACTTAAAAAAAATGTCTTCTAAAGTTTGTAATTACCACTTCAACATTTCAGACTGGATTTGCCCTAATGTAAAATGTATCAATCAAACATATCCATGAATTATAGTGCACATAATAATTCAAATTTCCTGTTGCTGCAGGATTATTTATCAACTGTAGCAAACTGGCTCAAATTAAGATCCTACATATGTCAAATACTCCAGTAAGTGTAATTATCTCAATATTAGGAGTTGATAAATAAAGTAGTCATTAGAAAGAAGACATTCTCCCTATTTTCTACTGTAGGTCTGTAATTCAAAATGTGTTAATTCTGTTCTTTCCATGTATATTCATAAAATCACTTAAGTAAATGTTTTAAATATTTCCAATATGTTCTGCAGTACCTCAGTGAACCCCTAGAGAGCCGCGGACCCCAGGTTGAATATCCCTGTAATAAGAGAACAACAATCGTATAGCTTACCTTGCAGGATTCCAGACCTGGGTTCAAATACTATTTCAAATATCTAAATTACTTTCACATACATTCAAAGTAAATATTCAGATACATTTTATTTGAAAAGACAAATAGTTTAATATTTATATTTCGATTTTGAAATAACCCAAGTATGTTAAAATAGTATTTGAAATAAGTATTTCTAAAATCAATTTCGTAGATATTTCATTTTTGCAAATGAAATCCTCAAATAAAAGTACTTGTTTTGGGGTGTGTATTTGAAAATACTCAAATACACAGAAAACATTTATTTAAAATACCAGATACTCAAAGACACATTTATTTCATCCCAGATCTGCAAGATTCATGATCATATTTAAAAGTTCCTACTTCAAACTAGTTTGCCAGGATGTATGAGAAGCCTTTTGCATGAAAAGCTCTTCATCATCAATGTTATTGTGCAAGTGAGAAACCCATCGCAATAATCATTTTCTCATGAGTCCCCAATCGGATCATTCACCATAACCATTTTCTCATGAGATCCCAATCGGCTCATTCACCATAACCATTTTCTCACGAGAACCTAATCGGATCATTCACCATAACCATTTTCTCATGAGAACCCAATCGGATCATTCACCAAAACCATTTTCTCACGAGAACCCAATCGGATCATTCACCATAATCATTTTCTCATGAGAACCCAATCGGATCATTCACCAAAACCATTTTCTCACGAGAACCCAATCGGATCATTCACCATAATCATTTTCTCACGAGAACCCAATCGGATCATTCACCATAATAATTTTCTCATGAGAACCCAATCGGATCATTCACCATAATAATTTTCTCACGAGAACCCAATCGGATCATTCACCATAATAATTTTCTCATGAGAACCCAATCGGATCATTCACCATAACCATTTTCTCATGAGAACCCAATCGGATCATTCACCATAATAATTTTCTCATGGGAACCCAATCGCATCATTCACCATAATAATTTTCTCATGAGAACCCAATCGGATCATTCACCATAATAATTTTCTCATGGGAACCCAATCGGATCATTCACCATAATAATTTTCTCATGAGAACCCAATCGGATCATTCACCATAATAATTTTCTCATGAGAACCCAATCGGATCATTCACCATAATAATTTTCTCATGAGAACCCAATCGGATCATTCACCATAATAATTTTCTCATGAGAACCCAATCGGATCATTCACCATAATAATTTTCTCACGAGAACCCAATCGGATCATTCACCATAATAATTTTCTCATGAGAACCCAATCGGATCATTCACCATAATCATTTTCTCACGAGAACCCAATCGGATCATTCACCATAATCATTTTCTCATGGCAAGTTTGTGAGTGACATATAACTAACCTGTCAGCTAAGGTGACATATAACTACCCCCCCCCCCCCGTCAGCAGCACTCCCACCCTGTCGGCAGCACCCCCCACCCCAAAACATCTTCCCGCGGCCATCAGGACAGGAATTCCAACAACAAAGGAGTTCTTTGGCATTTATGGGGTGGCTGGAAAGCACATTACACTGTTCAAATGACGTCCTCCTCGGACTTCCCACGCCGACATGGGCTGAGAACTGGGGCGTACGGGTATGGAACACAGGATAGAAGGGCCCCATTCATATCCAAAAGCAAACAGAGGTCTGGAAAATAAATACAAATAGTAAAATCCCTCATTCTGAGTGAGAGATTCTAGGCTCTGAACCCCTTCAGTCCCTTGAAGTCACAGAGTCAGAAGAAATATAGAGAGGTTCAACTTGAGCCTGGTTCTCTCTGATACAATACTCACTTTATTGTCTCTGTGAAAATGTTGGCTGACACTCGACCGTGTCTGAAAAGGATTAAACAGATACAGTAGAACTGTAGAAAACGTACAGTAGGCTTACAGTAACTTACAAACTAGATTTCATGAATATAGTAGAGGTCTAGACTATTTTGAAATGTCGGATATTATCTCAGGGCTCAAAAGAGGGTTACCGTTAACTTTGAAAAACTGATAGATGACAGCACATTGGCCAGAATAAGGCCAATGCTGTCCTAGCTAACCTGGCGACCTAGCATGGCTACGGTAAGGAAACAAGCCTTACTGTAGGTTACATAATACTCCAAATCATAGGGCCTCCGTGCTTCATTTAATCGAACCTCCAAGCCGAGCAAATCATTTCTCAGATTAACATTGGTAACAATACGCTTGACATTTTCTATCAATGAAATAAAATTTGCCAGGCAATATGTTTTTGGAAAACCTCTGATGTATGAACAGATGATGTGGAGGCCCTTGACCTAATTCTCAGAACAGCAGACAAACAGGGGGCCATGGTCTACAGCAGTGTGGGAAGAGGGGCAGTTGACAGTTAAAGGTCCCAAGATGTGGAGGGCCATGTGTGTGTGTGTGTGTGTGTGTGTGTGTGTGTGTGTGTGTGTGTGTGTGTGTGTGTGTGTGTGTGTGTGTGTGTGTGTGTGTGTGTGTGTGTGTGTGTATATATGTGTGTGTGGAGGGTCCCAGTCCCATGCTGACCAAACAGATCGGGCGGCTGCCCAGTGAAACGGTCTGGCAGGTGGATGCTTATGGGCCAAGGGGCCCCAGCTACGGTGCTGGGTGGGTAATGAGCACAATGAGAACGTGGGGTATGGGTTTGGTTGGGTCTGTTTGCGGTGCTGTGGGTTGTGGTAACGTGGGGTATGGGTTTGGTTGGGTCTGTTTGTGGTGGTTTGAGTTGTGGTAATGTGGAGTATGGGTTTGGTTGGGTCTGTTTGTGGTGCTGTGGGTTGTGGTAACGTGGGGCATCCTTCACATGGGGTGTGAGGACAATATGGAGGGAGGGGCGGACCCCTTTATTGGAATAGGGGGAACCTTATTCTCCCCCACACAGATGCTGCGGGATGATAATGCATGATCGTGTTTAGACAGTAGATTGCCCATGTGATATAGCCTTTTCCTTTATACTCTCTGTCCCTTATCAACATCATTTGGGTCTAGAGACAATACTGAGTTATTGTTATTGTCTTAACCCCATAAAGACATGAATAGTTAGTGAGAACTCCAGACTAAAGAAGATTGAGAAAAGCGCTCATTATTTTCTGTTGTCCATAAAGGGTTGATATGGCAAGCAGAGTGGACTTGATATGGAAAGCAGACTAAACTTGATATGGAAAGCAGACTAGACATGGCAAGCAGACTGGAATTGATATGAAAAGCAGACTAGATTTGATATGTCAAGCAGAGTGGACTTGACATGGCAAGCAGACTGGACTTGATATGGAAAGCAGACTAAACTTGATATGGAAAGCAGACTAGACATGGCAAGCAGACTGGACTTGATATGAAAAGCAGACTAGACTTGATATGTCAAGCAGACTGGACTTTATATGGAAAGCAGACTGGACTTGATATGGAGAGCAGACTAGACTTGATATGGAGAGCAGACTAGACTTGATATGGCAAGCAGACTGGACTTGATATGGCAAGCAGACTAGGCTTGATATGGCAAGCAGACTAGACTTGACACGGAAAGCAGACTGGACTTGATACGGCCAGTCTCCAGATCTCAACCCCATAGAAAATCTTTGGAGGGAGTTGAAAGTCCGTGTTGCCCAGCAACAGCCCCAAAACATCACTGCTCTAGAGGAGATCTGCATGGAGGAATGGGCCAAAATACCAGCAACAGTGTGTGAAAACATTGTGAAGACTTACAGAAAACGTCTGACCTCTGTCATTACCAACAAAGGGTATATAACAAAGTATTGAGATAAACTTTTGTTATTGACCAAATACTTATTTTCCACCATAATTTGCAAATAAATTCATAAAAAATCCTACAATGTGATTTTCTGGATTTTTTTCTCCTAATTTTGTCTGTCATAGTTGAAGTGTACCTATGATGAAAATTACAGGCCTCTCTCTTCTTTTTAAGTGGGAGAACTTGCACAATTGGTGGCTGACTAAATACTTTTTTGCCCCACTGTAGGTCTGTAGCAGTTTGAGTCAAGAGGGTCCCCCCTTTGAAGAGGGGGATGACCGCAGCTGCTTTCCAATCTTTGGGAATCTCAGACGACACAAAAGAGAGGTTGAACAGGCTAGTAAATAGGGGTGGCAACAATTTCGGCAGATCATTTTAGAAAGAGAGGGTCCAGATTGTCTAGCCCGGCTGATTTGTAGGGGTCCAGGTTTTGCAGCTCTTTCAGAACATCAGCTGACTGGATTTGGGAGAAGGAGAAATGGGGAAGGCTTGGGCGTGTTTCTGTGGGGGGTGCAGTGCTGTTGACTGGGGTAGGGGTAACCAGGTGGAAAGCATGGCCAGCCGTAGAAAAATGCTTATTGAAATTCTCAATTATAGTGGATTTATCGGTGGTGACAGTGTTTCCTATCTCCAGTGCAGTGGGCAGCTGGGAGGAGGTGTTCTTATTCTCCATGGACTTTACAGTCCCCCAGAACTTTTTTGAGTTTGTGTTGCAGGAAGAAAATTTCTGCTTCAAAAAGCTAGTCTTGGCTTTTCTAACTGCCTGTGTATATTGGTTTCTAGCTTCCCTGAAAAGTGGCATAACACGGGGCTGTTCGATGTTAATGCAGAACGCCATAGGATGTTTTTGTGTTGGTTAAGGGCAGTCAGGTCTGGAGAGAACCAAGGGCTACATCTGTTCCTGGTTCAACATTTCTTGAATGGGGCATGCTTATTTAAGATGGTGAGGAAGGCTTTTTTTTAAATAACCAGGCATCCTCTACTGACGGGATGAGATCAATATCCTTCCAGGATACCTCTGCCAGGTCGATTAGAAAGGCCTGCTCGCTGAAGTGTTTCAGGGAGCATTTGACAGTGATGAGTGGAGGTCGTTTGACCGCTGACCCATTACGGATGCAGGCAATGAGGCAGTGATCGCTGAGATCTTGGTTGAAAACAGCAGAGGTGTATTTAGAGGGCAAGTTGGTTAGGATGATATCTATGAGGGTGCCCGTGTTTATGGCTTTGGAGTGGTACCTGGTAGGTTCATTGATCATTTGTGTGAGATTGAGGGCATCAAGTTTAGATTGTAGGATGGCTGGGGTGTTAAGCATGTTTCCGTTTAGGTCGCCTAGCAGCACGAACTCTAAAGATAGATGGGGGCAATCAGTTCACATATGGTGTCCAGAGCACAGCTGGGGGCAGAGGGTGGTGTATAGCAGGCGGCAACGGTGAGAGACTTGTTTTTAGAGAGGTGGATTTTTAAAAGTAGAAGTTCAAATTGTTTGGGTACAGACCTGGATAGTAGGACAGAACACTGCAGGTTATCTTTGCAGTAGATTGCAACATCGCCCCCTTTGGCCGTTCTATCTTGTCTGAAAATGTTGTTAGGGATGAACATTTCAGAATTTTGATGGTCTTCCTAAGCCAGGATTCAGACATGGCTAGAACATCCGGCAGAGTGTGCTAAAGCAGTGAATAAAACAAACTTAGGAAGGAGGCTTCTAATGTTAACATGCATGAAACGAAGGCTATTACGGTTACAGAAGTCATGAAAAGAGAGCACCTGGGGAATAGGAGTGGAGCTAGGCACTGCAGGGCCTGGATTCACCTCTACATCACCAGAGGAACAGAGGAGGAGTACGATAAGGGTACAGCTAAAAGCTATGAGAATTGGTCGTCTAGAACATCTGGAACAGAGAGTAAAAGGAGGTTTCTGGGGGTGGTATAAAATAGCTTCAAGGTAAATGGTATGATGTGAATACAGTGGAGGTAAACCTAGGTATTGAGTGATGATGAGAGATATATTGTCTCTAGAAACATCATTGAAACCAGGTGATGTCATCACATGTGTGGGTGGTGTAACTGAAAGGTTGGATAAGGTATAGTGAGCAGGGCTAGAGGCTCTACAGTGAAATAAGCCAATAAACACTAACCAGAATAGCAATGGACAAGGCATATTGACATTAAGGAGAGGCATGCTTAGTCGAGTGATCATAAGGGTCCAGTGAGTAGTGAGGTTGGTTGGGGTCACGGAGATTCAGACAGCTAGCCGGGCCATCGGTAGCAAGCTAGCATAGGATGGAGGTCTGTTTTTAGCCACCTCGTGCGTTTCCGTCTGTAGATTAGTGGGGTTCCGTGTGGTAGAGGGGATCAACCCAATTGGCAAAATTTATATAGTTATAGTGACCCAAGAAAAATTGTCCTATAGATCTATTCAGATAACAGCCGATAAGACAGCTAACGATTAGCGGGCCGCAGATGGGTGTTCAGGTAACGTCGTGACGGAGGGGCCAGTTGGATAACTCCCTCGGGCAGATAACGTCGGTAGTCCAGTCGTGAAGGACCGGTGGGGCTCCACATTGGCAGTAAAACGGGTCCGGATAGGTGATTGTAGCACAGGAGTGGCTGATGGAACTCTTCAGCTGGCTAGCTCCGGAATAATTGATGTTTGCTCTGGGATCGACGTAAGCCAATAGTCACATGGATAGCAGCTAGCTAGCTGTCCAGAGCTTGCGGTTGAAATCCGGGGATATGGAGAGAAAAATAGGTCCGGTATGTTCTGGTCTCAGTTGCGTTGTACAATACTGCCAATAGATTTTCGAGCTAAAGGATAGCTGATGACCAGAAACCGTGGTTAGCTGAATACTAACGTTAGCCAGTAAACTGGCTAGCTTCTGGCTAGCTTCTGGTTAGCTTCTGGTTAGCTTCTGACTAGCTTCTGGTTAGCTTCTGGTTAGCTTCTATTGTGGATTTCAGATTTGACGTAAAGAATATATTTATTTTTTAATTGGTTAGGCCGGTTGCAGGAGAGTGTTTTGAAGTTGAGTATTTGGAAAAGAAATATATAAAATATATAAAAGATATGCGAAGAAAGGTGGAAATATATATATATATACGGGACATGACAAGACGAGGACAAAGGACGTCTGACTGCTATGCCATCTTGGGAATATGATAATGACTTGATACGGCAAGCAGACTGGATTGATATGGCAAGCATCATTCCAATAGAAATATAGATTTTTGATATCAAAATAGCCTCTAACGCTTTTATATCTCTACCAATATCGCCTTGAACATGCAGCAAGGCCTTTACTAACTAATATATCTTATCTACAGGAAACTGTCTTAGAGCGCCTGTATCAGTTTTGGCCTGAAGAGCACAGTCAGGAAACACTAACTCACTGTTGGCCTCCACCATCTCTGACTGCAGTATATTTCTTTTGACACAATCAGTTTGTGTCACCATATGGCTCAGTTGAATATGGCCACAGCCGGCCCCCACACATCCCCAGGATTTCCAGGGTGGAGCTCCACAAAACTATCAGAGAGGAAAAAAGAAGGAAGAATCCCCAAAAATATAATAATAGTCTAAAATGTCAGGGGAAATTGCAGCGATAAAAAGCTTTTCATGATGTTAACCTATGAACTTTATAATGGTCAACTATTGTGTCAAACAACGGAGAAAATGAACTAGGCTTATCCTAATATAGAGCACCTATTCTGGTGAAATATAAATTATCTTTAAAACAACTCCAGCTGTTGAGAATCTTCCTTCCCAGTCATGAACCAAGTAGATATAAAAAGGGCCACATTTTGGGTCTCAACAGGTTTGGGTCTCAACAGGTTTGGGTCTCAACAGGTTTTGAGCCTCAACAGGTTTTGAGCCTCAACAGGTTTGGGTCTCAACAGGTTTTAAGCCTCAACAGGTTTGGGTCTGAACAGGTTTGGGCCTCAACAGGTTTGGAATTCAACAGGTTTGGGTCTCAACAGGTTTGGAATTCAACAGGTTTGGGTCTCAACAGGTTTGGGTCTCAACAGGTTTGGGTCTCAACAGGTTGGGGTCTCAACAGGTTTGGGTCTTAACAGGTTTGGGTCTCAACAGGTTTGGGCCTCAACAGGTTTTGAGCCTCAACAGGTTTGGGTCTCAACAGGTTTGGGTCTCAACAGGTTTGGGCCTCAACAGGTTTTGAGCCTCAACAGGTTTGGGTCTCAACAGGTTTGGAATTCAACAGGTTTGGGTCTCAACAGGTTTGGGCCTCAACAGGTTTGGGCTCAACAGGTTTGGTCTCAACAGGTTTGGGTCTCAACAGGTTTGGGTCTCAACAGGTTTGGGTAGTCTTAACGTCCTAATTTCATTATGAGTACAGTCGGTTGATGATTGATGTGATATGATGTGATGGCAGCCATTAACAAATGGCATTACTAAATGCATACATTTGGATATAGGTTGTATGAGTGGGAATGATCTTTACAACAAAAAGCATTAGGTTAGATTTCCTGAGCCTATATTTAGAACTATGCAATTCCCCAAAGACATCCAGTTGTTAAAGGGTTTACCATCATCAATTAGAAAGTTTTCCTTCACGTATCCTCTCTCCAACTGTTCTCACTCTTCTCTTTGCCTTTTCAACAGTGTCCCTCCCCCACCCTTTAATTCTCCTGTTTCAAATAACTCAATGTAATCCTGGTAAAATACCCTGCATTCCCTTTGCAGACCAGACCATCCCATCTCCCTACCCCCATATTCTTCCCTCAGTCAACATAATGAAGCTGTTTGCATAATTCCAGTAGTTCATTAGCTCCGAATGGCTTCCTCAAACCAGGGCAGCTAGGCAGCAGAAATGGGATAGAAAGGAGGTTCAACCCAGGAATGAGGAGAGAGGGGAGAGAGGAGAGGGGTAGAGAGGAGAAGGGAGAGGGGTAGAGGGGGAGAAGGGAGAGGGGTAGAGGGGGAGAAGGGAGAGGGGTAGAGGGGGAGAAGGGTAGAGAGGAGAGGGGAGAGGGGTAGAGGAGGAGAAGGGAGAGGGGTAGAGGGGGAGAAGGGAGAGGAGGAGAGAGGAGAGGGGTAGAGAGGAGAGGGCAGAGGGGTAGAGGGGGAGAAAGGAGACTACAGCAGCATGAATGAATGGAGAACACCAAGTGGGTGGCTTGTCAAATTCCAGGGATTCCTCGGGGAAGCCTGAGAGCATCTGTTGGGGGAATCAGCCACATTGTCAGCCATGCAGGGATTTGTTTGTTTTAAAATGCCTGTTTCAAGGAAGGGAGGGAAATAGAGTTGTTTTGTCTGTTGACTTGTCTTGTTTGTTGAATCACATCGTAGCACTGTGACGGAAATTGATATTTAGCAGTTCATAAATGTTTTGGTAACGGGCCACCAGCCACCCTTTCTTTTAGGAAATCCCATCTGAAGCATAAATACAGCATTTCATATGTTGACAGTGTGTGTGGTAGGCTTACGACAACAACTTAGCAGAGTGTACATGATTAAAGGAGTGATTATTCATTTAGATGCTCTTGATGCAAAGTTTCAGGGTGCTCCAGAGTGGCGCAGTGTTTAAAGGCACTGCATCTCAGTGCTCAAGGCATCACTACATTCCCTGGTTCAAATCCAGGCTGGGTCCCATCTGGCCATGACTGGAAGTCCCATAGCACAATTTGTCCAGTGTAGGTTGTCATTGTAAATAAGAATTTGTTCTTAACTGACTTGGCTAGTTAAATAAACAGTCACGAATGATTGTTTTTATTCTAGACAAACAATACCATGGCAACATACACTATGATTTGTAGAAAATGTGCTGTGGTTTCCTAAAACTGGCCACATTCATTAAAATCATTCACTTCTAGGCACTTTCTGAAGAAAACAATGAGATGCATCTGAAAAAAAACATCTTCTCAGTTGGACAGCAGGACACACCTCTGGGGGTAACAGCAGTGTTGGGTGTGACGCTTTACGTAATCAGATTACTTTAATGAGTAACGGAGTAAAGTAACATGTTACTTGATAAAATGGGGTAATATTACTACAGTTACTTTGTCAAACAACACATGCGTTACTTTCAGAATCACATCTCTACCGAGCGCGTGTTTCCATGACCCGATCTGGACACATTTAATACTCCAGCGAGTGGAGAAAGGCTAGAAATGTATAAAGGGCACATCTTTGCCACTGATTTCTTCTGTGATAGTCCACAAAGGACTTTCCCATCTGGTGGCAAGTGTGCCTTCTATACATCTCTATGGGTCATTGTACGTGCATCCGTACATCTATAAACAGAACTGGCGGCTCGAGAGAAAGATTTTGAATGAAAAGATGTGAACTCTGTGCAGATGTTTGGCTTACAGTGTATATGGCTAATTAAGCAGCCCATATGATAATTCCGCACTGGCACAGGAAAGCAACGCCGCAGATGAAAGGAGAAACTGGTGGCCAAATCTGAGTTAGTAAGCAGCCTATCTTTGGCAGAGCCTTGCTGCCTCTGACAGTCAAAGAAAACGGTGAAATTGTGAGATTTTTTTTAATGAAAGTAACGCAAAGTAATATAACTGGTAATATAACGCGTTACTTTCCACACAAAGTAATATTGTTAAAGTAATGTGATACTTCTGTAAAATGTAACGAGTAACTTGTAATATATTACATTTCCAAGTAACTAATCACTGATGGTGAGCCACATCTACATGCTCTTACTCACAGGACTAAAACCTCATCTCCTGCCAGGCTTCAAGATTTGTTTTTCAGTTAAAGGTGCTCCCGTCATATGCGATGAAGGGGCCATGCAGGAACACAACTTTCCAGTTCATACCTCAGAGACTGACTGATCCTCAACCCCTACCTAAGAGTAGCTCAACAAACCCCTAAAGAGAAACAAATGACTGGAGGAGGCAGACAGCTGGTTCTCTGGTCTCCTCTCTGCAGTGTGAGTGATGTATGGAGGCAGACAGCTGGTTCTCTGGTCTCCTCTCTGCAGTGAGAGTGATGTATGGAGGCAGACAGCTGGTTCTCTGGTCTCCTCTCTGCAGTGAGAGTGATGTATGGAGGAAGACAGCTGGTTCTATGGTCTCCTCTCCTCTCTGCAGTGTGAGTGATGTATGGAGGCAGACAGCTGGTTCTCTGGCTCCTCTGGAGTGAGAGTGATGTATGGAGGAAGACAGCTGGTTCTCTGGTCTCCTCTCTGCAGTGGGTGTGATGTATGGAGGCAGACAGCTGGTTCTCTGGTCTCCTCTCTGCATTGGGAGTGATGTATGGAGGCAGACAGCTGGTTCTCTGATCTCCTCTCTGCAGTGAGAGTGATGTATGGAGGCAGACAGCTGGTTCTCTGGTCTCCTCTCCTCTCTGTAGTGGGAGTGATGTATGGAGGCAGACAGCTGGTTCTCTGGTCTCCTCTCTGCAGTGTGAGTGGTGTATGGAGGCAGACAGCTGGTTCTCTGGTCTCCTCTCTGCAGTGTGAGTGATGTATGGAGGCAGACAGCTGGTTCTCTGGTCTCCTCTCTGCAGTGGGTGTGATGTATGGAGGCAGACAGCTGGTTCTCTGGTCTCCTCTCCTCTCTGTAGTGGGAGTGATGTATGGAGGCAGACAGCTGGTTCTCTGGTCTCCTCTCTGCAGTGGGTGTGATGTATGGAGGCAGACAGCTGGTTCTCTGGTCTCCTCTCCTCTCTGTAGTGGGAGTGATGTATGGAGGCAGACAGCTGGTTCTCTGGTCTCCTCTCTGCAGTGGGTGTGATGTATGGAGGCAGACAGCTGGTTCTCTGGTCTCCTCTCTGCAGTGGGTGTGATGTATGGAGGCAGACAGCTGGTTCTCTGGTCTCCTCTCTACAGTGGGTGTGATGTATGGAGGCAGACAGCTGGTTCTCTGGCCTCCTCTCTGCAGTGAGAGTGATGTATGGAGGCAGACAGCTGGTTCTCTGATCTCCTCTCCTCTCTGCAGTGAGAGTGATGTATGGAGGCAGACAGCTGGTTCTCTGGTCTCCTCTCTGCAGTGTGAGTGATGTATGGAGGCAGACAGCTGGTTCTCTGGTCTCCTCTCTGCAGTGGGAGTGATGTATGGAGGAAGACAGCTGGTTCTCTGGTCTCCTCTCCTCTCCTCTCTGCAGTGAGAGTAATGTATGGAGGCAGACAGCTGGTTCTCTGGTCTCCTCTCCTCTCTGCAGTGAGAGTGATGTATGGAGGCAGACAGCTGGTTCTCTGGTCTCCTCTCCTCTCTGCAGTGAGAGTGATGTATGGAGGCAGACAGCTGGTTCTCTGGTCTCCTCTCCTCTCTGCAGTGAGAGTGATGTATGGAGGCAGACTGCTGGTTCTCTGGTCTCCTCTCCTCTCTGTAGTGGGAGTGATGTATGGAGGCAGACAGCTGGTTCTCTGGTCTCCTCTCTGCAGTGTGAGTGGTGTATGGAGGCAGACAGCTGGTTCTCTGGTCTCCTCTCTGCAGTGTGAGTGATGTATGGAGGCAGACAGCTGGTTCTCTGGTCTCCTCTCTGCAGTGGGTGTGATGTATGGAGGCAGACAGCTGGTTCTCTGGTCTCCTCTCCTCTCTGTAGTGGGAGTGATGTATGGAGGCAGACAGCTGGTTCTCTGGTCTCCTCTCTGCAGTGGGTGTGATGTATGGAGGCAGACAGCTGGTTCTCTGGTCTCCTCTCTGCAGTGGGTGTGATGTATGGAGGCAGACAGCTGGTTCTCTGGTCTCCTCTCTGCAGTGGGTGTGATGTATGGAGGCAGACAGCTGGTTCTCTGGTCTCCTCTCTACAGTGGGTGTGATGTATGGAGGCAGACAGCTGGTTCTCTGGCCTCCTCTCTGCAGTGAGAGTGATGTATGGAGGCAGACAGCTGGTTCTCTGATCTCCTCTCCTCTCTGCAGTGAGAGTGATGTATGGAGGCAGACAGCTGGTTCTCTGGTCTCCTCTCTGCAGTGTGAGTGATGTATGGAGGCAGACAGCTGGTTCTCTGGTCTCCTCTCTGCAGTGGGAGTGATGTATGGAGGAAGACAGCTGGTTCTCTGGTCTCCTCTCCTCTCCTCTCTGCAGTGAGAGTAATGTATGGAGGCAGACAGCTGGTTCTCTGGTCTCCTCTCCTCTCTGCAGTGAGAGTGATGTATGGAGGCAGACAGCTGGTTCTCTGGTCTCCTCTCCTCTCTGCAGTGAGAGTGATGTATGGAGGCAGACAGCTGGTTCTCTGGTCTCCTCTCCTCTCTGCAGTGAGAGTGATGTATGGAGGCAGACAGCTGGTTCTCTGGTCTCCTCTCCTCTCTGCAGTGAGAGTGATGTATAGAGGCAGACAGCTGGTTCCCTGGTCTCCTCTCCTCTCTGCAGTTAGAGTGATGTATGGAGGCAGACAGCTGGTTCTCTGGTCTCCTCTGCAGTGAGAGTGATGTATGGAGGAAGACAGCTGGTTCTCTGATCTCTTCTCCTCTCTGCAGTGAGAGTAATGTATGGAGGAAGACAGCTGGTTCTCTGATCTCTTCTCCTCTCTGCAGTGAGATTGATGTATGGAGGCAGACAGCTGGTTCTCTGATCTCTTCTCCTCTCTGCAGTGAGATTGATGTATGGAGGCAGACAGCTGGTTCTCTGATCTCTTCTCCTCTCTGCAGTGAGAGTAATGTATGGAGGAAGACAGCTGGTTCTCTGATCTCTTCTCCTCTCTGTAGTGAGATTGATGTATGGAGGCAGACAGCTGGTTCTCTGGTCTCCTCTCTGCAGTGAGAGTGATGTATGGAGGCAGACAGCTGGTTCTCTGATCTCCTCTCTGCAGTGAGAGTGATGTATGGAGGCAGACAGCTGGTTCTCTGGTCTCCTCTCTGCAAAGGGAGTGATGTATGGAGGCAGACAGCTGGTTCTCTGGTCTCCTCTCCTCTCTGCAGTCTGAGTAATGTATGGAGGCAGACAGCTGGTTCCCCGTTCTCCTCTCCTCTCTGCAGTGAGAGTGATGTATGGAGGCAGACAGCTGGTTCTCTGTCCTCCTCTCTGCAGTGAGAGTGATGTATGGAGGCAGACAGCTGGTTCTCTGTCCTCCTCTCTGCAGTGAGAGTGATGTATGGAGGCAGACAGCTGGTTCCCTGGTCTCCTCTCCTCTCTGCAAAGGGAGTGATGTATGGAGGCAGACAGCTGGTTCTCTGGTCTCCTCTCCTCTCTGTAGTGGGAGTGATGTATGGAGTCAGACAGCTGGTTCTCTGATCTCTTCTCCTCTCTGTAGTGGGAGTGATGTATGGAGGCAGACAGCTGGTTCTCTGGTCTCCTCTCTGCAGTGAGAGTGATGTATGGAGGCAGGCAGCTGGTTCTCTGGTCTCCTCTCTGCAAAGGGAGTGATGTATGGAGGCAGACAGCTGGTTCTCTGGTCTCCTCTCCTCTCTGCAAAGGGAGTGATGTATGGAGGCAGACAGCTGGTTCTCTGGTCTCCTCTCTGCAGTGAGAGTGATGTATGAAGGAAGACAGCTAGTTCTCTGGTCTCCTGTTCTCTGCAGCACTACCAGACTGAATATCAGTGGGTCAGGTTCTCATGGCCTGGTGGCCTGGCACAAGAGGCAGCATTCCTCCAATTATTCTCGGCCGGCCAGCGAGCATCCCGCCCGCTAGCAGCAGCGACACGGCCTGATGAGATTGGGCACAGAATGCCTGCCAAACAGGAGATAGCCTGCTGTTTGAAGGTGGCGGTGCAGTGAATAGCGAGTTCTGTGGCTCTGACCCCCCTCATTTCCCCCAGCTCTAGTTCACACCTCTCCTCTACTGGGCCTCCCATTTGTCTGATTCTGTCATTTACATCACAAGTTCTGATATTATATCATACTTAGAAGATATGTAGTCATGTTACGCGACTGGAAAATGACCTTTTTTAGGGTTATAATATATACCGTGCATACAAACACGTCCAAGAACATGACCTCTCTCTCATGTTGGAAAGTTTCAAATGTGACAACACTATGCCAAAGAACAATAAAAAACATTTTTTTAATGAAAAAACGAATTGTGCATTTCCAGTTGTGACCATAATTTAAAAGAAGAAACCTTGAAGTCTCACGGTTTGTGAAATGAGCCGCTGTTCTTGTCATGGTCAACCATTGGTGCATCAAACAAGTAAGGATTATTTTCACTGCGGAAAGTGAGACTCGCTCCATAACCTGTTTTACATCAACAAAATATAACAGAAAATGAAGTCTGCTTGTCAACCAACCGATAAGAACGTCTGATGTAGCTCCCCACTCTAGCATATACCCAAGAATTCTATAGCGTAGAAAGAATTACCTCGGCACCGAGCCCCCCACTGCCATGTGTCCCTGGATTAAAGCAATGCTTTACAGACCTCAGTGTTTCTCAGTGTTCACCAGAGGTGGGCAAAATGCTTCCACCGAAGGGTCAGTGACAGGCAGTGCTAGTCTATTGCCCAGCACTATAATCACATTATGCACTTCTCTCTTGCTGAATTAGAGGGTGTCTCTGTTTTGGGGAGGTAGGTCAGGGGATTCTAGTCTGGCACAAAACCGTCCAAGCAGTTACACGCTGACACATCCTCTAATGAACTTTGTAGTTCAGCGTTTAAGATCAAGCTACATAGGGAACTTAGTAGCGGTGCCTGAAATCCCGTTAGGCGGTGAATATGGACATCCTACAGGGAATTCAGGAGGAGGTACCAATAGGCGAGCTGAGAGAATAATGAAATTAGACTCTGGAGGCTATGCTGACTACGCAAATGTGAATTATTTCTGATGGTTCATTTCCATTATCTAGAGTTTACTCTGCATTTGTATATATGATTATGTAATATGATAATATATTAAATTGACATGTCGGCCATTTTAAAAATGTTCAAATATTGTGTTTGTTATCATCAGGACAAAAATACACAGTAGCAGAATACACTTGAGCTACAGTAGATATCATACATCTCCCAGTTAGTTAGCAGGTAGCGGTTCAGGCTAGTAAGGTGGATTCATAGAGTTACACATAGAACACATAAAAATGGTATTTTATCAAGCCTTTAACCAACAATGTAGAGTAAGAAAACATTTGCTAAATAAACTAAAGTAAAAAGAGTAGGAGGCAGACAGCTGTCCCTCGCATACTACCATAAAAGCTTGAAAAACAATAAATAGTGACAATAGTACTTCTTGTCCCTTTTCAGACGCCGTAGCCAGTTTTACACTTCATGACAATAGTTAGAATGATTCTAAGATAACTCAAGATATCTGTTATTAATTTTAACATTTTTGCAGAGGAGATCTTACTTGCGCAATTTTAAATCTAACAAAGATGTTTGGTGCAGTATTTGTCAAGTGAAAAAATGTGCAACAAAACTAGTCATCTCTTGTTGAATGACAACACCTACTGTTTACCAATCACAGATGAAGGGGCATATTTCGCCTAGCCTCAGGAAAAACATTTGTGTGCACAAAAAAAAACCTTGCTGAAGAACCAAAGCGAACCAAAATGTCGTCATAACATGTAGACAAACTGTTTCGGATGGGAAACTTCACTCTCTGTGTCTGTGTCTTTCACTATGATGTACTCCCTTCCCCTTTAGAAATTCCAACTTCAAACGTTTACAGTTATCGGGAGGAAGTTTGCAATTACTCCCTCACATGTGGGAAAAAATTAAGCAACTGACAGACAGGCATTTTTATCCAGCAAAGCCTAAATGTGTGTGCTTCTCAAATTGCACCATTATCCCTATATAGTGCACTACCTATGACCAGAGGCCTATGGGCTCACTACAATAAGGTGCCATTTAGAATGACAAGCAGCAATTTGAGTGCAAGGAGAAGGAAGTGTGCGACATTAAAAAGGGCACTGACAACTGCAAAACAAATGTACACTAACATCAGGCATGAGAACAATTCAGATGTTGTGTAATTATACAACAGGAGAGTCAACAGTTGTTACCCCCCCCCCCCCCCCCCCGCCCCCAGTTCACACCTGTCTACATAAGGTCTCACAGTTGACAGTGCTTGTCAGAACAAAAACAAAGCTATGAGGTCAAAATAATTGTCCTTAGAGCTCCGAGACAGGATTGCATCGAGGCATAGATCTGGGGAAGGGTACCAAAACATTTCTGTACCATTGAAGGTCCCCAAGAACACACTGGCCTCCATCATTCTTAAATGGAAGAGGTTTGGAACCACCAAGACTCTTCCTAGAGCTGGCTGTCCAGCTAAACGGGGGAGAAGGGTCTTGGTCGGGGAGGTGACCAAGAACCTGAGGGTCACTCTGACAGAGCTCCAGAGTTCCTCTGTGGAGATGGGAGAACCTTCCAGTAGGGCAACCAACTCTGCAGCACTCCTTCAATCAGACCTTTATGGTGGAGTTTCCAGATGGAAGCCATTCCTCAGTAAAATGCATATGAAAGCCCACTTGGAGTTTGACATAAGGCACCTAAAAGACTATCAGGCCGTGAGAAACAAGATTATCTTGTCTGATGAAATCAAGATTGAACTCTTTGGCCTGAACGCCAAGCACAGATGAAGGAGGAGGAAACCTGGTAGACTAGGCAAGATCGAGGGACAGATGAACGGAGCAAACTATAGAGAGATCCTTGATGAAAACCTTATCCAGAGTGCTCAGGATCTCAGACTGGTGCGAAAGTTCACCTTCCAACATGACAATGACCCTAAGCACAAAGCCAAGACAACGCAGGAGTGTCTGAATGTCCTTGAGTGGCCCAGCCAGAACCCAGACTTGAACCCTGGAGAGACCTGAAAATAGCTGTGCAGCGACGCTCCCCATCTAACCTTGAGGGGCTCTGCAGAGAAGAATGGGAGAAACTCCCCAAATACAGAAGCTTGTAGTGTCATACCCAAGAAGACTCGAGGTTGTAATCGCTGCCAAAGGTGCTTTAACAAAGTACTGAGTAAAGGGTCTGAATACTTATGTAAATGTGATATTTCCATTTATTTTATACATTTGCAAAAAAAGGAATCTCATTTTTTTTTTTTGCTTTGTCACTATATGGTGTATTGTTCGTAGATTGATCAGGTGGAAAAAAACAATTTAATACATTTTAGAATAAGGCTGCAATGTAACAACATGTGGAAAATATCAAGTGGTCTGAATACTTTCCGAATGCACTGTATTTAAGCTAAATAGCGACCTAATAAAAGGTTAAGACAGAATTGAGATTGATCAGGTCTCATTGCTCCTTACAGAAAATCAAGGCACCTTTAACATTACAGCGTAGACCATAAGTTCTACTTCTGTCATGAACAAAAACTTCTTCAAATCTAAGTTGAGTAACGGGACTCTGTCTTATCAATGTTCCTTTAGTGTTTACAGTTTGTTATACCAATGACTATATCAGTCTACACATTGGTTTGATAACCCTCCAAAACCTAGAAGTGGAGTGATTTTCTGCATGGGGGCCCTTTTTAGGTTGTTCTGGGGCAGGGGGACAATAAGGGGCAGGGATAGGGGAGGGGGATATAGGGGCACCAGCACCAGTAGCACCAGCCACAGGAAGCTTATCTGAGTGAATGTTCATCTGTTGGTTACTTGGGTTAAGGCTGCGATCCTCAGCTCATCCATCTAGCCAGGAGAGAGCAGCCTCCATGGAAGGTTCAGCTGCTGATGAACTCCAATCGAGGAGCTTCAGTCTCAGGCACATCTGTCAGATGGGTGTCACTTGCCATGCTGTTGTTGCTCTGGAAGCTGGGGACAGACATATCTTGTGTCTCATCCAAGGGGAGGAAAGTGACTTGGAGCAGAAGGTTGCTGTGCTGCACCCTCTCAGTTCCAGCCCGACCCTGAATATTGTAGATGTGGAGTGCAGGCTTTGAAGCCATGACAGTGTAGACATTTGGTTACCACTTGTCGCCGGGCTTGCGTTTTCCTCTGCATCCTTTATTAGCCACGAAAACTTGTTCACCATTGGATAGAGACTGGCCCTTAACTATCTTGTTATACTGGCCAGACTGGTGTCTCTGTTCCACTGCAAAATTCTTCTGAGTTTGGAGCATGGCAGACTGGAGGTCGCTCACCGGGGACTTCACTTAGTCATTGCAGTCTAAGACAGTCTCCTGCTGGAAGACGTTCTTGAACATCAGGTCAACAGGCGGCCTGGGTACTCTACGAAACATCAAGTAGAAGGTTGCGAAGCCAGTGGTCGCATGAGCAGTACAGTTGTACACAAATCTCATGTTCTGGACCATCTGGTGCCACTTATGCTTTGACATTTGGGGTCAAGGATCTCAGAATGTTGCCTAGTGTCCTATTGAACCTCTCAGTGCCACCGTTCCCGATAGGATGGTAGGGGGTGATCCAAGAGTTCATGAGACCGGCCAACTGTAAGAGTTCGGTCATGAGTTCACTTTGGAAATTCGCTCCCTGATCCGAGTGGAGATGGGTAGGAAATCCATAGACACAGAAGAAGTTGTCCCAAAGCTTTTTTTGTCACTTTCTTCGCTGTTTGGTCCCGGCAGGAGAACGCATGTGGTAGCTTGGTGAAGTGATCAGTAATCACTAGAACATCCACAGACTTATTCTTGTTGTCTTCATCAGACCAGAAGTACCAGTGGGGCAGTGGTCTTGGTGATCTCCAGTGGGGCTTTTGCTGCAGGCTCTGAGGTCTTGCTTAGGTCACACCTTTGATAGGTCTTGACATAGTTGCGGACGTCTTTCTCCGAGTCGTGCCAGAATAGCCTCTGATGGGTGAGGAAGAGGGTCCCAGCCAGGTCATAAACACCAGAAAAAGCCTCCTTCCTCAGAGTCTCAGGCAGGACGTACTGGAATCTCTTGCTCCTGATCAGCGGATCATTCAGGATATCATTCAAACACTTGTTACATGTACATGTGTGTGTTTGTGTGTGTGTGTTTGTGTGTGTGTGTTTGTGTGTGTGTGTTTGTGTGTGTGTGTGCTTCTTATATTGTCATTATCTATTATCCCAACTAACTGTAGGAAGTATTGTAAATCATAATTCATACTTCAAACAATTGAACATAAATTGTATCTACAGACTTTGTTAGTACTTCCTGTTCTCTTACATTCTGTGCCTTCTGTAGTGAAAACTGCTGACAGAAGTGAGCCTGTCCACATACTGATATGACTGCTCTGTAGAACAATGGTTGTTGGGACTCTATAGTCTACAGTTTCTTATTTTGAGGTTGTATTGAACACAATGGCAGCTGCCGCCTGGTCACTCTCTGGCCCTCTTCACTGAGAAATCTTCCCACAGTTCTGACCCTCAAGCTCACCACAGTTTCACCCACATTTCAATGAAATACATCACCATATCAAGAGTGCATCCATTTTGACCCTGATCCCTTGAACCACGACCCCAGCTTTAAAGGTTGCTTCCACCAAGCCCCTTCACTACATGCCCTGGCTGCCCTGGGCCAGCAGCCCGTTGTCTTAGATGCTCTAATCATTCATCTGCTGACAGGTAGGGTAGGCTATGACCTGGAGAAGGGCTTTCTACAGGGCAGGGCAGGAAACATTACCTAGGTATCGTTGACATGTAGATCATCAATTTCATGTATTTTACCAATGCTCAATGGTCAGTGGTTGATATTGAATGAATGAGTTCAGTGGTGATCAATACTTGTTTGGGGACCTCAAGTACGTGTTATCTTCTCTTCTTCTTTGTTCCGCAACCATACCAATTAATTACATGGTATAAGGACCTGTTTAGTTTCTCCTGACAAAAAATCATTAAGCCACACGTGCTATCTAAACGCAGTCATAATTTAACCATATATTTAAGAGCACTGGGGTAGTAACCCATTGGCATCTATTTCTGTGTAATAACCTTTGTTTTAAAGACAGAATAAAAGCCCAGTGTTATATATCTAGGTGGTTTAATCCTAATGATTGTCCTTGTTGTCCTGCTTCTCTTCACAGGGTCATGACGAGGGGTGATTCCTTTGGCTGTCTGATCTATTGATAAGTCATGTCTCTGCTCTTTCCAGCTCTGACCCTGTGATCAGAATGAATGAGCTAGGCCACAGCTTCTCTCTCAGAGGCTTCTCATTCATTCACACTGAGTGACGACCACTGAAGACCACTCCATCTCCCCCCCACAGATCCACACCACACAGCCCCCACTATGACCGATTCAGCAGGCTGTCAGATTAATGTCGTCTAGCAGAGACATTGTGATGCTAACTAGACTAACACCGTGTTCTGCATGCCTCACCTGGAGGCTGGAGCCATGGTTGACCATGTCTCACTGCAGAGAGAAATTAAATATGAACAATAAACGTTCTCTTTCTCCTATCCTACCTATAATCCCAGAGCAGTGGACACCTCAGACATCACAGAGACTGAGAAGCTACAGGGAGATACTTTTACAAAACTTTTTTGTCTGTGAAAATGCTCTAATGTTGAAAGTCCAACGAACAGTTGGAGTCACAACACTTTTCTAAACATAAGCGATTTGCTATAACCCATATTTCAGAGTGGTATGATGATGACAACTTTAACTCACTCAATCAATAATCTAGTTCATACCACTGCTTTGTCAAATGAAGATGACCAATCGACTCTACTGGATTAATTCATTTCAAAGATTGTGATTTATTGTTACATTATTCCCTGACTGTCATCACCCCTGGTGAGACTCCCTATTCTAATGTCATGAGCAATGAGAGTGATTGAGAAAGAAGACAAGAGAAAGCAGGAGTATGCTGGAGTGTGTGATTGCAAATGAGTAGGCTAACAGAGAGAGGGAGGGCAAAGATACAACGAGAGAGTCGGGGCAAAGAGAGAAAGAGAAAGGTAAAGAGAGATGAGAGGGAGAGAGGGAGAAAGAGAGATTGAGAGATGAGAGAGACAGACAGACAGACAGACAGACAGACAGACAGACAGACAGACAGACAGACAGACAGACAGACAGACAGACAGACAGACAGACAGACAGACAGACAGACAGACAGACAGACAGACAGACAGACAGACAGACAGACAGACAGACAGACAGACAGACAGACAGACAGACAGACAGACAGACAGACAGACAGACAGACAGACAGACAGACAGAGAATAACATAGAGTAACATAGAGTTGAATCTTTGTGAGACCCAGACAGTGTTCTTCAGTAGGGCTTAGTCACTCCTAGAGTAATAGGGTCAGACAGAACCTTGCCGTGTCTGCAGGCCCGTCAGCTCAGTCAAATTACAGATAGAGAGAGGCCCCTTCATCTCCCCTTCCTACTACCTCTCAACAGACCCTGATGACAGGACAAGCTTTGGCTAGGTGCCAGGCCAGCCATGGACCTCTGCCAGCACTCTGTGCCTTCTGTCACTAGAGGACACACTGTATAATTAGTAATACTGTATGCATACAGTAGACAGTATATGGACGCCAGACACAAATCTCCCATTGACACCAATTAGTGTTTGTATTAGGGTATCACAGGATATCCACATTCAGCCCACTATCAGAGCCACCATCTTTAGAGGCCTTTTAGTGAGAGTGTATACTATATAAAAAAAATGTTAACGAGAAATCTCCCATTAGTAAACATAATAGTGCATAACTAATATGTGCCAATGTAAATGTATTTTGCTATCTTTCACAAAGTTGAAAAAAATAAACCTGATTATAATAATTGATTGGATTTATTTTGCATTTTTCTGTCAACTGAGGTACTCAAAGAGCTTTACATAATAGGGGGAAACTCACCTTATCCACCACCAATGTGTAGCACCTGGGGGATGCACGGCAATCATTTTTGTGCCAGAATGCTCACCACACATCAGTTGAAGAGGTGAGGAGCGATATATTCCAATTAGGAATGAGGGGATGATTTAGTGGCCATTGTGGAATGGGGCCTGAGAATGATATGTACCTTGGGATTTTTAATGACCACAGAGAGTCAGGACACCCGTTTAACATCCCATCTGAAACACACCACCCTACGCAGGGCAATGTCCCCTTCCATACCCTGGGATCTCCAGGGAAGAGTGCCCCCTACTGACCCTCCAACACCACTTCCAGCAGCATCTGGTCTACCATCCAGGACTGATCCTGCTTAGTTTCAGAGGCAAGCCATCAGTGGGATGCAGGGTGGTATGCTGCTGGCGGGAAAATCTCCCCTTTCAATGCAGTTATTTCACAGCTTTCTCTTCCCGCATACAGCTGTTCTTAGTAAATCATGAACAAACCCCTACTCACCATCCAGACCCATCTCAGAGCAATCAAAAGTGAAAGGGAGAGGGGTCAGTTGTAGCCACCTCAAAGAATGGCCCATTTTACAACCAGAGGGGGTGAAAACACTGGAACATTGGCATGACAAGGTTTGGGTTTCTCTCTCTTCCTGGGTTGTCGAGGAACAGAGCTGAGCATCTTAAAGCGACAATCTGGGATTTCAAAAACTACAAAACAGCAGCTGTCACTTGTTTTGCTATTCAGCTGAGGGATGGGTCTATAGCTCATGAAGCATTCATTAGTTATATTAATCAAGAATCAATGGGTAAATATCAAGAATAAAAATGGGCATTCAACAGATTCCAAGATCACAGACTGTAGCTTTAAAGGGGAAATCTGCAGTTGCTACATCCATTTTTGGAGTTCTACATTTAAGCTTATTTTCTGCAATGTTTGTAAGCAATGTAAATGTAAACTAACACTATACAGTACCAGTCAAAAGTTTGGACACGCCTACTCATTCAAAGGTTTTTCTTTATTTGTACTATTTTCTAAATTGTAGAATAATATTGAAGACATCAAAACTATGATATAACACATATGGAATCACTCCTTCAAGACTGTTGGAAAAGCATTCCAGGTGAAGCTGGTTGAGAGAATGCCAAGAGTGTGCAAAGCTGTCATCAAGGCAAAGGATGGCTACTTTGAAGAATCTCAAATATAAAATGTATTTTGATTTGATTAACATTTTTTTGTTACTACATGATTCCATATGTGTTATTTCATAGTGTTGATGTCTGCACTATTATTCCACAGTGTAGAAAATAGTAAATAAAGAAAAACCCTTGAATGGGTCGGTGTGTCCAAACTTTTGACTGGTACTGCACATCCTCAAAACATGGTTAAAACTTACCTGTTGATATCATGGATGGTCAGTACTTGCATCCATAGAACTGTCTATACATTTAAGAGTGGTTAGATTTCTCCAGCCCCATACCTCAGCTTTTTACCGAATCAGGGGTGGAGGAAAACAGCTTTGTTATTGTTTAAACTGATGATTGCCCCTTTAAAGAAAGAGAGGGGCAATCAGAGGTTATATGACCTCACAGTGATCAGAGGAGAGAAAGCCTCGTGCCTCCGAGGTGGTGTATTAGAATGGTAGTGCACTATATAGGGAATAGGGAATAGGGTGCCATTTGAATCAAATCAAATCAAAGTTTATTTGTCACAAGCGCCGAATACAACGGTGAAAAGCTTACTTACAGGCTCTAACCAATAGGGGGATCGTACATGGAGTACGCTGCTGCAGGGACCAGGCTTTGGTGACAGCTGTAGAGAAACACCCAAGTAAAACATGCATTCCACAGGCCTGACATCATATTGGACTGAGTCGGGAAAAGAAGCTCAGAAAATCTGTCAACACAAAACCTTAAATAAGTATAAATTCAGAGGCCTTGTAATATCAGTGTGTGATTAAATGTTACTTTTGATTTTATTGAAGCAGAACCTGTTGGCAGAAGTTGAAGGATAGCTGGATTATCATAACTCTATGAGACTATTTCTATTGACCCAGCGATGCTCTACAGTATATTTTTGGAATGGTGTTATCTACATCCACAAATAACCCAACTCCACTCTACCACCCCCCCTGTTGTTGATTGTCTACGTGAAGTGAAAACTTGAATGAGAAATACCTTTTTAAAACTAAATGACGAAAAAACTGAGATCAAGCTCATAGGCCCCAACTCCCTCATCAAGAAACTGGGTCAACAGAGATCATGCTCATGGGCTCCAACTCCCTCATCAAGAAACTGGGTCAACAGAGATCATGCTCATGGGCTCCAACTCACTCATCAAGAAACTGGGTCAACAGAGATCATGCTCATGGGTTCCAACTCCCTCATCAAGAAACTGGGTCAACAGAGATCATGCTCATGGGCTCCAACTCCCTCATCAAGAAACTGGGTCAACTCAACATGACAATTGAAGGCTGCATCATCCACTCCAACTCCACAGAACCTTGGTGTTACATTTCACCCCATCTGTCATTTGAATCCCACATCCAGAATATCACCAAGTCAGTCTTTCTTCCAATTCAAAAACATGTGTAGTGTTCTCCCTGGTTAGTCTGTCATCATGTTTAGTGTTCTCCCTGGTTAGTCTGTCATCATGTTTAGTGTTCTCCCTGGTTAGTCTGTCATCATGTTTAATGTTCTCCGTGGTTAGTCTGTCATCATGTGTAGTGTTCTCCGTGGTTAGTCTGTCATCATGTGTAGTGTTCTCCCTGGTTAGTCTGTCATCATGTTTAGTGTTCTCCCTGGTTAGTCTGTCATCATGTGTAGTGTTCTCCCTGGTTAGTCTGTCATCATGTGTAGTGTTCTCCCTGGTTAGTCTGTCATCATGTGTAGTGTTCTCCCTGGTTAGTCTGTCATCATGTTTATTGTTCTCCCTGGTTAGTCTGTCATCATGTTTAGTGTTCTCCCTGGTTAGTCTGTCATCATGTGTAGTGTTCTCCCTGGTTAGTCTGTCATCATGTGTAGTGTTCTCCCTGGTTAGTCTGTCATCATGTGTAGTGTTCTCCCTGGTTAGTCTGTCATCATATGTGTTGTTCTCCCTGGTTAGTCCGTCATCATGTGTGGTGTTCTCCCTGGTTAGTCTGTCATCATGTGTAGTGTTCTCCCTGGTTAGTCTGTCATCATGTGTAGTGTTCTCCCTGGTTAGTCTGTCATCATGTGTAGTGTTCTCCCTAGTTAGTCTGTCATCATGTTTATTGTTCTCCCTGGTTAGTCTGTCATCATGTTTAGTGTTCTCCCTGGTTAGTCTGTCATCATGTGTAGTGTTCTCCCTGGTTAGTCTGTCATCATGTGAGGTGTTCTCCCTGGTTAGTCTGTCATCATGTGTAGTGTTCTCCCTGGTTAGTCTGTCATCATGTGTAGTGTTCTCCCTGGTTAGTCTGTCATCATGTGAGGTGTTCTCCCTGGTTAGTCTGTCATCATGTGTAGTGTTCGCCCTGGTTAGTCTGTCATCATGTGTAGTGTTCTCCCTGGTTAGTCTGTCATCATGTGTAGTGTTCTCCCTGGTTAGTCTGTCATCATGTGTAGTGTTCTCCCTGGTTAGTCTGTCATCATGTGAGGTGTTCTCCCTGGTTACTCTGTCATCATGTGTAGTGTACTTTATATACTTATATTAATTTATGAATGTATTACTTGTTATCCTGCTGATTTTCTTGTTTATGTAAAGTGACTTTGGGTGTTGTGAAAAAATATTGTTATTCTTATTATTCAATTATTCACCACATCAATACAAAGACAAGTCATCGCCTGCACAGTGGTTTGTTCGAATGCAAACAGGGGATGGCGACAGGCTCCTGAAAAGAAGCCTCACTTCACACAGTTGGCATGAAGCTGTGGGCCAGGCGGGCCAGGCGGGCCAGGCGGGGGCTGGGGACCGACGGACAGACAGTACAGCCTTCTTTAGGACTGTCACCTCTCTGTGATGACCCCCTCCTCCGCTCCGCACCCCCTCCGCCCCATTCCCCCGCTCCTCAAAAGGAGGACTGTCTCCTCAGGCTCCACTCCCCGGCCCGGGGTCCGCTGGCCGGCAGGGCTGTGTGAATTAATATACATGCCTATGTCTTGGGGACTGCATGAGGCCTCAATCGTCTCTTATTGTGCGTTCCTCTTCCAGGCTCACTCCACAGAGCAAGGCCTCATCTTCACAACAATGCCCTTTAAAAGGCCCAGTGCCACTCCAAGGCCCTGGACATGAAAGGGGGGCCTTTGCTTGGTGGATGTGTTTTGAAGGAGGGATGGGGCTGCATTGGCAGGAGGCCACTAGTAGCTATTCATGCAGAAACAGGCAGGCAGTGGAGGAGAAGGGGAGAGGGGGACAGTGATGAGGTGGACAGAGAGAGAGAGAGAGAGAGAGAGAGAGAGAGAGAGAGAGAGAGAGAGAGAGAGAGAGAGAGAGAGAGAGAGAGAACGAGAGAGAGAGGACAAGAGCAAACTAGAGAGAATGAGAGAACAAGAAACGGAACGGGAGACAGAACGAGCGAGAGAGATAAACGGGCCTGAAGTAAGTCACTTTCAGATGCCCCTGGAAGAAAGGCCAAGGGTTCATCCCAAATGGCATCTTATTCCCTACATAGTGCACTACGTTGGACCAGAGCCCTACGGGAAATAGGGTGCACTTTGGGATGCAGAACCAAATAACGGGGATAGATGGCTGCTGCTAGGAGACCCAGTCAGTGGCATGTTGCTGGCAGCCTGGCCTCCCAGCCAGCACCAGAAACATCAATGACCATGGGCTCCTCCAATCCCCATTAGGACTCTGCAATGATAGAGATATACATGAGAAAAAGCCACAATGCCAAATGGGATGTTAATTGTTGTTGAGACTAGAGACTAGAGAAAAGGAAACCGAAATCATCAGATACAGTATGAGCTGGTGAGCTGTTGTCTTTATCTTAGAAGTCCACACTGTTTCTAGTCCTCAAAGAGGCGTTGGTTTGGAATGTGGAAGCTATGGGGGAGATGCTACTTCACCATGCATGTAGTAAGTAATCATTTGCATTGGTATTTGTTAAGCAGTCACACTTATCTTACCAGCATTTCAGTTGTATAGCTATGCAACTTCATATGTATCAACTGTTTAACATACCCAGCTGTGCTCCAATCTGGCTAAATGCTTCCCGAGTGGCGCAGCATCTCAGTGCTAGAGGCGTCACTACAGACCGTGATTCAGAGTCCCATAGGGCGGCGCACAAATGTCTCAGCGTGGTCTAGGTTAGGGTTTAGGCCGTCATTGTAAATAAGAATTTGTTCTTGAACGATTTGCCCAGTTAAATAAAGGTTACGTAAAATAGATATCCTCCCATGATGACGTTTTCCAACTGCAGCTGTTCTGTTCTGATCACCCAACCCCAGAGACACATCCTCCCTGCCCCGTCCCTAACTACCACTGTAGACAGCTTCTTCCCTGTGGAAACCAAACCACTCTCAGTAACACACAGTGTGTCACAAACTCACTGTTGATGTTTATCCACTGAAATGTGTTGAAATCATTTATGTCTTTGTGTATTTTTTTAAACGTATTTTCATTTTTCCATTCTGTTTCTGTAACATCATATGACTTTAAAACTGTTTTGTTGAATCCTGGATCTGCACAACAATATCAATGTAAACTGATCTGCTGAATACTGTCAATGGAAAATATCCGTGACTTAACTCAGAAGTGGATGATCCTGGGGGTCATAAAGGGTCACCACCCTTTTCTTCCTCTCATAGTCCTGAATAAGCCTTTACCAACATAGGACATTTCTAACACCCAATAACAACATACTAGCATGACCACCACCAATCCCCATTACCCATCTCATACTCACTTTCTTTCTTCCCTTTCTTCCACCCCAGCCAAGCTCCATGGCCCTCCACGTTAGACCATTCTGGAATTCCTTTCACACAATCACATCCCTTTGGAAGGCCCTGCCTCTCTTCTCTTCTCAGGGCCCTGTCTCCCCTCTCTTCTCCTCTCTTCTCTTCTCTTCTCAGGGCCCTGTCTCCACGCACCAGCCCAGGAAAGAACTGACCAGCCCAGGAAAGAGAGGTCAGAGGAATGCACCAGCCCAGGAAAGAGAGGTCAGAGGAATGCAGCAGCCCAGGAAAGAGAGGTCAGAGGAATGCACCAGCCCAGGAAAGAGAGGTCAGAGGAATGCACCAGCCCAGGAAAGAGAGATCAGAGGAATGCACCAGCCCAGGAAAGAGAGATCAGAGGAATGCAGCAGCCCAGAAAAGAGAGATCAGAGGAATGCAGCAGCCCAGGAAAGAGAGGTCAGAGGAATGCACCAGCCCAGGAAAGAGAGATTAGAGGAATGCACCAGCCCAGGAAAGAGAGGTCAGAGGAATGCACCAGCCCAGGAAAGAGAGATTAGAGGAATGCAGCAGCCCAGGAAAGAGAGGTCAGAGGAATGCACCAGCCCAGGAAAGAGAGATTAGAGGAATGCACCAGCCCAGGAAAGAGAGGTCAGAGGAATGCACCAGCCCAGGAAAGAGAGATCAGAGGAATGCACCAGCCCAGGAAAGAGAGGTCAGAGGAATGCACCAGCCCAGGAAAGAGAGGTCAGAGGAATGCACCAGCCCAGGAAAGAGAGGTCAGAGGAATGCACCAGCCCAGGAAAGAGAGGTCAGAGGAATGCACCAGCCCAGGAAAGAGAGATCAGAGTAATGCACCAGAGAGAGAGAGAGAGAGAGAGAGAGAGAGAGAGACGAATAATGGGTAGAAAAAGAAGGTAGAGGGTAAGAGGAGAGAAAAAAGTCAAACTGCAAATGAGGTCTGAAAAAACGGATTATGCCACAATATCCGACTACATTGAGGGGTCAGGGGAATTAAGGCTAGGAGCAGCTTGCTCTGTGTGAGGACAGATAAAAGGGGGCCATCGGCTGAATGGCCGTAGTTCAAGTGCAGACGCTTTGGGCAGGCTGCTTCCCGATTCTCTTTAGGGCCAGGCATCACTTTCATGTGTGGGCACACATTGTTAGGGTAGCTTCATAGAATTGTGTTGGTAATAGGCCACAGGCAGAATGGAATACCCCAGTTCCATTGAGGTGGTTGTGGGTAGAGAAGAGGAAGATGGGGGAGGTAGAGAAAGGAGGAATGCATTCTCTGATTGGTTCAGAAGGCATCTGACGGTCAGTCAGAGATTCGGTACGGCTGCTTTACAGACACACACAAGCATTGGTATGCTAGGACAACCAGGCTTGAGCTATTGCCTGGAGGTATATAGGACAACCAGGATTGAGCTATTGCCTGGAGGTATATAGGACAACCAGGATTGAGCTATTGCCTGGAGGTATATAGGACAACCAGGATTGAGCTATTGCCTGGAGGTATATAGGACAACCAGGATTGAGCTATTGCCTGGAGGTATATAGGACAACCAGGATTGAGCTATTGCCTGGAGGTATATAGGACAACCAGGATTGAGCTATTGCCTGGAGGTATATAGGACAACCAGGATTGAGCTATTGCCTGGAGGTATATAGGACAACCAGGATTGAGCTATTGCCTGGAGGTATATAGGACAACCAGGATTGAGCTATTGCCTGGAGGTATGTGGGAAACGGTTCAGTGTTCAGAGTGTTGCACATCTGTAACCCCACTGCCAGGAAGTGCCCTCCTGACCTCCCATTACATCATCAGCCCACTGGACAGGCCCCTCTGATAGCTCCTGTTGGGTTGGCTTAACACAGGCCCATCCTGCCTCAGTTTCCTCAGACACTATGGAGATTACAGAAACTAGCTGGGCTATATTTAAACTCTCTTCCCTTGCACGTGCAGGCCAGACCACGGCCCAACCAAAACAGGCGCAAAAGGAAGCCGTGGAGGCCTGTCTGTTTTTACATTGTTCGCCGGTCCAGCCTTCAAAATAAACAACATCAGTGTGTCTCATTCATTGCAGCATAGTTGCTCCTATAGAGGTCTGGGCTTAATGGATTTCTCCTCAGAGCCAGGGTGACGTGACTACCAGAGGTGTGTGGGGACACTGTCTGCTCTCTGCCACCTCAATGAGGTCAATGTCTGCCTGTAGTAGTCATTACATCAGATAGAGAGACGAATCAACCTGCACTGATCAGTGGACCTTTACCTAATTCACGTAGCCATCAGCAATCCTATGCATGGAAAGATAGACCTGTTGTATGCAAGTTTAAAGTATGTGATAGTAAAGTTTATAAATATGCTTTAATAAAATCAATGCGACTGGGAAACATTCCGGGAACATTAGGGCTAAACTTGTTCCATCTAGACAGAAAATCATTCTCTTTTGTCAGACAAACAGGAATCTATTGATAGGCTACTAAAACGGCAGGTTAATGCCTGCAATGATAACGTGGTGGAAACAAATGGTTGTATCAAGTTAACCAGGGAAGATCATGAGCTGACACCCCCCAAGAAAGATGACTAACGGAGAGTTAGCTGTAGGCAAGAAAATTAAAGGGAGTTACACACACTATATATAAGTTAATTTACAGTATAGAGTGTACAACTCTATTTTAACAGCTTGCTGTATCAAGTAGCTTAACATTTCAAGTATTTATTTTGTCTCAACCTGGTTCGTCTCTTCATTTATAGACAGAGATCAACCTCCAAAGAAATGCCCAATTGTTAGCAGCTAGGTCTCATTTGGGCAGAAGGTAGCCAAGTGGTTAAGAGTGTTGGGCCAGTAACCAAAAGGTTGCTGGTTCAAATCCACAAAGCTGATTAGGTGAAGAATATATTAATGTTCCCTTGAGCAAGGCACTTATTTATTTTATTTTTATTTCACCTTTATTTAACCAGGTAGGCTAGTTGAGAACAAGTTCTCATTTGCAACTGCGACCTGGCCAAGATAAAGCATAGCAGTGTGAGCATACAACAAAGAGTTACACATGGAGTAAACAATTAACAAGTCAATAACACAGTAGAAAACAAAGGGGGGGTCTATATACAATGTGTGCAAAAGGCATGAGGAGGTAGGCAAATAATTACAATTTTGCAGATTAACACTGGAGTGATAAATGATCAGATGGTCATGTACAGGTAGAGATATTGGTGTGCAGAAGAGCAGAAAAGTAAATAAATAAAAACAGTATGGGGATGAGGTAGGTGAAAAGGGTGGGCTATTTACCAATAGACTATGTACAGCTGCAGCGATCGGTTAGCTGCTCAGATAGCTGATGTTTGAAGTTGGTGAGGGAGATAAAAGTCTCCAACTTCAGCGATTTTTGCAATTCGTTCCAGTCACAGGCAGCAGAGTACTGGAACGAAAGGCGGCCAAATGAGGTGTTGGCTTTAGGGATGATCAGTGAGATACACCTGCTGGAGCGCGTGCTACGGATGGGTGTTGCCATCGTGACCAGTGAGCTGAGATAAGGCGGAGCTTTACCTAGCATAGACTTGTAGATGACCTGGAGCCAGTGGGTCTGACGACGAATATGTAGCGAGGGCCAGCCGACTAGAGCATACAAGTCGCAGTGGTGGGTGGTATAAGGTGCTTTAGTGACAAAACGGATGGCACTGTGATAGACTGCATCCAGTTTGCTGAGTAGAGTGTTGGAAGCCATTTTACATTGTTCGCCGGTCCTTAACCCTAATTGCGACTATAAGTTGTTCTGGATAAAAGTGCAGTGGTGGAAAAAGTAGACAATAGTTGTATTTAAGGTTTAACAGCTGCACCATCGAGAGCATCCTGATGGGTTTCATCACTGCCTGGTATGGTAACTGCTCTGCCTACGACCACAAGGCACCATGCAGTTGCATGATTTGCTAACTATCTCTCTGATAGAACTCAGTGCACTCAATTTGATGGGATTATGTCTGTTAAATATAGTGTCTTGAATGGTGTGCCCCAAGGCTCTGTACTTGGTCCTCTCTTATTCACTATTTATATAAATGATTTAGATAAAAATGTCCAAAATGCACAACTTCATTTTTATGCAGATGATGCTGTTATTTACTGTTGTGCCTCGTCTCTTACAAATGCTTTCCAGAACATGCAAACTACTTTTTATACTGTTCAACATACCTTGTGTCAATTGAAGCTTATCCTCAATACTGACTAAACTAAACTAATGGTGTTTTCTAATGCAAGAAATAGATAGATAAATAGACCTTTCACCTATTACTACCTGTCAGGGTAAGGAGATTGAGGTTGTAACCTCATATAAATATCTTATAATTTTAATTGATGACGGCCTCTCTTTTAAATAGCATATTCAACAACTTACAATTTTTTAAAAGCTGAAATGGGGATTTTCCTTTTCTTTTGAACCCAGAAGGAGCCAGAAGGAGGCTAGTATCAGCTACATTTATGGTGATATTTTATATATGAATGCTCAGTGTTTGAGATCAATTGACACTCTTTGCCATGGCACTTTGAGATTTATTTTAAACTGCAAAACCCTTACGCACCACTGCACTTTGAATACCAGGGTTGGCTGGCCTTCTCTAGTCATTCGTAGGCTCAGTCACTGGTATACTTTTATTTACAAAGCCATTTTGGGTTTACTACCTTTTTATTTGTGCATTTCTATTGTTCAGAAATGTGGTGGGTACTCTCTTCATTCGCTGGACTTTATCCTGTTAACTGTTCCAAATGTCCGAACTGAATTTGGTAAAAGGGCTTTTATGTACTCTGTGCCATCGTCTTGGAACACCTTACAAAATACGTTTAAACTGGAAGAACTTGTCCCGATTGGTGTTTTTAAATCACTGATGAAGGATTTTGAGGCTGATTCCCTGACCTGTCAATGTTTTTAATTTGCTGTTTTATACTCTTGTGAATTCAATGGTTTTTACTAGATTACTTGTAGTTTTTCATGTTGTCTGTCTGTTATGTTTTTGTAATGACTTGGTGCTGCCCATCTTGGCCAGGGCGCTCTTGAAAAAGAGATTTTAATCTCAATGTGCCCTTCCTGGTTAAATAAAGGTTAAATAAAAAATACAGAGGGTAGTGAGTACAGCCCAGTACATCAGCGGGGCCAAGCCTCCTGCCATCTAGGACCTCTATACCAGGCGGTGTCAGAGGAAGGCACAAAAAAATTGTCAAAGACTCCAGCCACACTAGTCCTAGACTGTTCTCTCTGCTACCGCACAGCAAGTGGCACCGGAGAGCAAAGTCTAGGTCCAAGAGGCTTCTAAACCAAGCCATATGACTCCTGAACCGGAGTACTCGTTACATTTTGAATGCTTAATTAACAGGACAGGAAAATGGTCCAATTCACACACTTATCAAGAGAACCTCCCTGGTCATCCCTACTGCCTCTGATCCGGCGGACTCACTAAGCACAAATACTTTGTTTATAAATGATGTCTGTGCGTTAGAGTGTACCCATACATATCCAGTAAATACAAAATAAATGTAAAAAATTGCACCGTCTAGTTTATTATAAGGAATTATAAAGTATTTATACTTTTACTTTTGATAATGAAGAATATTTTAGCAATTACAATTACATTTACTCTTGATACTTAAGTATATTTAAAACCCAATATTTTTTTCATTTCCTGTTACAGTTTTTTCCAACTGCTTACACACAAAATATTTTCATGTCACACAATTTTTTAAACCTCTCACTCAAAGTGCAAAACTACACACCAAATATCCAAAACCATAAGCTATTTCTCAGCCTTTGACTCAGTTGTCAATTGCATGAAACATTTTTTTCAAAACACTACACACAATTCTCTACCTAACACACAAAAATCTAACAGGAAGTGACTTGCTTTCCTTTTCCAAACACAACCAATCAAAATGCTGCACTTATTCACCAGGTCACACACACCAGGTCACACACTCCTCACATGTGCAAACACTATTAGCTTAACTGATCACTAACCAATCACTGCTTTACTGTAGTATAGGCCTATAAATAGGTCAAAGGTCAGATGACCTGTTTTGAACAATGGATGCCAACAATGGACAGAGAGCAAGAGGAGTAGGAGGGATAGGAAGAGGAAGAAGAGGATGAGGGCAAAGAAGAGAAGGAAGGAGAGCCATCTCTGATGATATTAGGGCAACACTTGTTGATCATATGATCAACCACGGTTTGACCATGAGAGAGGCTGGACTGAGAGTCCAGCCCAACTTGAGTCGATTTACAGTGGCGTCCATAATTCGAACCTTCAGAAATGAGAACAGGTATGCAACTATCTAATGACTATTTTAGCATTGCAGTAATGCACTGTAAAATACGTATATTGCATAATCATTTGTAACTCTAAGCCATCCATTTATTGCACTGCATTGAATGAATGAGGTTGGTTATCATGCTGTACTACATTTTTTTGTAGATTGTTTACAGCTCCTATGCTGAACACATACTGTGTTTGAATTCTGTACAGAGTGGAAAGGCAAAGACATCATGGAGGACGAGGACGCTTGTTTACAGATGTACAAGAGACTGCAATTATAAATATGGTTTTGGCCAACAATGCAATTAGGGTTCGAGAGATAAGAGAGCCTATCTTGAATAACGACACCATATTTAACAACATCAATGCTGTAAGCCTGTCGACCATACAACGCATCCTCCAACGGCACCGAGTGACGATGAAACAACTTTACAAGGTGCCATTTGAGAGAAACTCTGACAGAGTCAAGAATATGCGACATGACTTTGTAGAGGTATGTATGCAACACTACTTCCAGTACTTCAGACATACCATATTTACTCATCTGTATATCCTTTTGTCTGTTACAGAGAGTATTGGAGCTGGATGCCCATGTAATCCACCATGAATTTATTTATGTGGATGAAGTTGGCTTCAACCTCACCAAAACCAGGCGCTGCGGAAGAAATGTAATAGGACAGAGGGCAATTACCAATGTCCCTGGACAGCGTGGGGGTAATATAACTATGTGTGCTGCCATCACTCAAAATGGGGTACTCCATCACAATGCCACACTGGGTCCGTACAACACCGGCCATATGCTCACTTTTCTGGATGCAATTTACACAATGCTTGTCCCTGATCCAGATCAGGAGCCTGCTAGATTTGTGGTTTTATGGGACAATGTTCGTTTTCACCGGGCTATTCTGGTCCAAAACTGGTTTGCCACCCATCCACAATTTGTAGTTTTGTACCTACTCCCATATTCACCTTTTCTAAATCCCATAGAGGAATTCTTCTCAGCCTGGAGCTGGAAAGTGTATGATCGCCAACCCTATGCCCGCATGCCGCTTCTCCAGGCAATGGAGGACGCATGTGGGGACATAGAGGTTGCCTCTGTCCAAGGTTGGATACGCCATGCTAGGAGATACTTCCCTCGATGTTTGGCAAGAGAAAATGTATCTTGTGATGTGGATGAAGTATTGTGGCCAGACCCAGGCCGGAGAAGAGATGAAGCGTAGCTTAGCACTGGTGACTGCCCCCTCCCTACCAATTCCTGGACTGCCCCCCCGGGACCCCACACACACAATTGTGTTCTTTACTGTATTCTAAAGAATATGTTTTTTGGGTTACATATGTTTATGGGTTTGTTGTATGCTGCTGTATACAACAGTAATGTTTGGCCTAATAAATATTTTCTGTTTCTACATTGCATTGGTGTTTACAGTGTACTTGTTACCCCTCTCAGCAGATTACTTTCACTGTAGAACATTGTATTGAAATGTAGATATGAGCTTTAGATTTAGAACAACCGTGTTTACATGGTATATACAAAAATGTACTATTATGAAAGCAGTGTTTGCCATTTGATGCAAATGCTTCGTTCTGACATGTGTTTATGGCATTTTGAATGCAGTGTTACATTTTGAAGGAGATGTGAGGCATTTTGCATTTTGTGTGTGCAGTTTTGGGAATTGTGTGTAGAGTTTTGAAAAAAGGAGACAGTTTTGAAAAATGTGTGTAAGCAGTTGGGAAAAACTCTAAGCTATCTTCACTTTTACTCAAGTATGACAAATGGGTACTTTTCCCACCACTGTTAATTGTCTAGTTAGTGTGTTGACCTGAAATTATCTGTATTAGGAAATATAGGTCTGCACTCATCAGTTTAAGGCAAAAATAAGAATGTTTATTCCAATTCTCAAGACAATGATTAGAATTTAAAGTATAGTATTGTAATGGGGTCAATGCTACAGTTTTTCGTGTGAAGTCATTTCAGAGCTAACCCCACCAGCGGAACTGGAACAAGCAGGAACACATGTGGACCATTATAATGGCTGTCTACTTTATTAGCTTTCATAAACCTGATTTCTGCACTAGGTAATTGATCATTAAAAAGCTATTGTGGATATTGAATAACAGAAACCCCAATTCCCCATTCAGAACAGTCACCTGAAAACTGTAGTCTGCTAATAACCAATAACCAATTCACTTCTTTATTTGTGATGTCTCATTCCATCATTCCTATTCAAACTTCTACTAAACCATAACACACTTCTACTAAACCACACCATGTGTAATAACAACAGACACCATATAACCATAACAGACACCATATACCCATAACAGACACCATATAACCATAACAGACACCATATAACCATAACAGACACCATGCAGCCATAACAGATACCATATAACCATAACAGACACCATGTAACCATAACAGACACCATATAACCATAACAGACACCATGTAACCATAATAGACACCATATAACCATAATAGACACCATATAACCATAACAGACACCATGTAACCATAACAGACACCATATAACCATAACAGACACCATATAACCATAACAGACACCATATAACCATAACAGACACCATGTAACCATAACAGACACCATATAACCGTAACAGACACCATGTAACTTCTGTGCTCTGTGACTCTCAACCTGACCTTTGATTGACCCAGTAGCTAACTCTTCTACACTGGAGACCTGCTGCTTTTAACCAGCCAAGGATGTGGTGCTCATTTGTGCCAGCCAGGTTGCTCTTGTGGTCTCCTGTGGTACTAAGAGGATCATTAGGCTCCATTACGGAAAAGAGAATGGTTAAGTGATCATTGTGAAAAGGGAATGGGCTGAATGTAAGTGAAGGATTTACAACTTCTCCTGGAATACATTGTAGCCTTTTGCTTTGTCCTTTTATGTGATCTGAAATATTAGAACAGGATACGCTACAATAACAATTACCTCATAATTCACAAGATGTGGGCTACGTGGTTCAATGCTGATCCCTGTTGAAGATGTTTAATAAAGCCACTGAAAAAAAAACATGAAGTCATACAATTCTGCACTGTCTGTTGTAACACTACTGGTTTGTGAGGCTTAGTAGATATGACTGTCATCACATCATTGATTAGAACTTTCTCCTATTGTTTACACACTAAAATTGGAACTTGAAACGCAATCACCGAAACCTGAAACTAATGTACCAAATCCCTAAACCAGGTCTGCAAAATTGCAAGCACAATTCCTGCTTTACACTCAGTTTTCAATTCTATATCACACTTTTTGCAAAACGCCACACACTGTTCTCTACATTAGGCACAACATTCAACATTAAAATATCATTAGTCCCTTTGGAAAGCAACGCCAATCACAATGCCAAGCGCTGTACATCAATTGGCAACATCCACTCCTCACAGGTGTAAACACTAGTTGCTGAATTGTTCACTTAGAAATCAGAGCTTTAGCACTATAAAAGGCCACAAATGAGCTCTCCTGTTTTGAAAAGGAAAATGAAAGTCAATGGTGAAGCAAGAACTAGAGGTGAAGGAGTGATAGTAGGAGGAGGAAGAGGAGGAAGGACAGTTGTCTCAGATGAGATCAGGGCCACATTGGTTGACCATGTGCTCAACCATGGTTTGAGTATGAGGGAGGCTGGGCAGAGAGTTCAGCCCAACCTGAGCTGCTACATAGTTGCATCTATCATCCGTACATTCAGAAATGGGAAACGGTAAGTTACCTACCATCTACACTATACTCTTTATGTATGTATACTGTAGTATACTGCAGTCTGACATATCAGTAGGCCAATGTTACTCAGTGATTGTTGGCCGATGTTACAGTAATGTTGTTTCATATTGAAAGAAAATAGATTATTTTAGCTTACCATAACCAATCCTATCATATTTGTGGATCTTCTGCAGAATTGAGAGTCGGCCAGGACATGGTGGAAGACACCGCCTGTTCACACCAGAATTGAGAGACGGTCAGGCCATGGTGGAAGACACCGCCTGTTCACACCAGAATTGAGAGACGGTCAGGCCATGGTGGAAGACACCGCCTGTTCACATCAGAATTGAGAGTCGGCCAGGACATGGTGGAAGACACCGCCTGTTCACACCAGAATTGAGAGACGGTCAGGCCATGGTGGAAGACACCGCCTGTTCACACCAGAATTGAGAGTCGGCCAGGACATGGTGGAAGACACCGCCTGTTCACACCAGAATTGAGAGACGGTCAGGCCATGGTGGAAGACACCGCCTGTTCACACCAGAATTGAGAGACGGTCAGGCCATGGTGGAAGACACCGGCTGTTCATACCAGAACAGGAGACCGCTATTGTGAACATGGTGGTGGCAAACAATACCATTAGACTAGGAGAAATCCAGAACCACATAATTGTAGACAACACAATATTCAATAACATTCACCAGGTGGGCTTGTCTACATTGGACCGTGTATTACAGCGCAACCAAATCCGGATGAAACCGGTCTACAGGGTGCCATTTGAACAAAAGTCAGAGAGGGTTAAAGAACAGCGCTATGAATATGTGCAAGTAAGTACTAAACTGTGAATTTACTATCATATCAGCACTGTATGGACACATTACAGTATTGTAATCCAGTGTATTGTGCCTCATCATATTGGCTGCTCTAGGTCTATGTTGGGGCGGCATGGTAGCCTAGTGGTTAGAGCATTGGACTAGTAACTGGAAGGTTGCAAGTTCAAATCCCTGCGCTGAATGACAATCCACCATTGCCTTTCATATAAATCTGTTCTGCCCCTGAACAGGCAGTTAACCCACAGTTCCTAGGCTGTCATTGAAAACAAGATTAGTTCTTAACTGACTTGCCTAGTTAAATAAAGGTCAAATAAAAATGTCACATATTGTCTGTTTCAGAGAGCCTTGGAGCTGGAAGCTGCTACAATTCAGCACATTTATACTTACTTTTTGTGTTTTTGTACAGAAAGCTCTTTTTCTTACTGAATGTTTTTCCTGGTTTTCTCCTGTTGGGTATAGAAAGTGTTACATACAAAACACAAGTGTTCAAAATTACTGCATTTTGAAAATAAATGACAATGTTTTTGTTACTGTATTGCATTTGTGTGTTTATTTATGTATATTTGATTAGGTATACATTACTGTAACAATCTTTTACAACCGCCTACAGTGTAACACTGAAAATGCAAAAGGCATAAACCTACTGATGGGGTATTCATAGTAGTGTTTTGTGTTGAGCACATCAGTGTGTTGTTGATTGGTAGACAGATCTATTCATTTGACGTGTGTGTCATTTTGATGCAAAAAAACAAAACATTTTGGAGATAAAACAGTTTTGAATGCAGTGTTTGCTTTTGCTAGAGATTTGTAGAGTTTTGTGTTTGGAGTTTTGGGAAAATGACCCAAAGTTTTAGCAAAGTTTTAGCAAACAATTGTGGAAAACTGTCATATAGTGTTATCGTTTGGCATCTTTCTCACACAGATGTAATTCCTTCAACACAAACTAGAGCGAGTAAGTGGAAATGGAACTCAATTGTTCAATGGTAAATGGTTGAGACTTTACAGATTTGTCATGAATACAATGTAAAATGGCATCTCAAGTATTCTTCATCTTGCCTGTGAACCGACCAACAGTTGGCTGGAATGGTCGGTGGCATCTCCACTGCCTTTGGCACACCTTTGTGCACTCCAGCCCAGGCCCTAAGGCATATCCTTCACACAGCTTAACCCACGTCTGTTTTACATGTCATGAAGGGCTTCACAGTGCTGGTGAAATTCCTCAAACATCTTTAAAATGTGACATAGCGATAATAGGCTATTGTTCTATGGTAGCATACCAGTACCGAGGCGATGTGCAGCGGCATGAGGAAATGGAGGTAGATATGTAAGATGGCGCCTGAGCAGAAGGGAGACGTTTTACTCGCCCCCAACCGATTGTGTTTTGTTCGTTTACCTGCATTGTTTGTAACTCATTTTTTTACATAATGTTGCCGCTACTGTCTCTTATGACCAAAAATAACTTCTAGATATCAGGACTGTGATTACTCACCACGGACTAGCAGAATCCGGAGGACATATGGCTCCCTTGGGAACAGCCCCCGACCCCCGTGATCTGCGTGAAGAAGAGATGAAGAAAGAGAGGCCGGAGAGCGGGCTGCTTTCTGAGAATTCGAAGGCGATCGAATAAACCCTCACTTCCCTCAATTCTGCTGGCAAGCCTGCAATCGTCGGACAATAAAATTGACGAGTTACAGGGAAGATTAACCTGCCAATGAGACATTAAAAACTGTAACATCTTATGCTTCACGGAGTCGTGGCAGAACGACGACACTATATCAACATAAAGCTGGCTGGTTATACGCTGTACCAGCAGGATAGAACAGCGGCGTCTGGAAAGACAAGGGGCGGCGGACTATGTATTTTTGTAAATAACAGCTGGTGCACTATATATCTAAGGAAGTCTCGAGCTATTGACGCCTGAGGTTGAGTATATCATGATAAGCTGTAGACCACACTACCTGCCGAGAGAGTTATCATCCGTATTCTTCGTAGCTGTTTAAATACCACCTCAGTCAGTGGTTGGCACTAAGATAGCATTGAATGGGGATAGTAAAAAGTGGTCAGATGAAGCAGATGCTAAGCTACAGGACTGTTTTGCTAGCACAGACTGGAATATATTCCGGATTTCCTCCAAAGGCATTGAGGAGTTCACCACATCTGTCATCGATTACGATGATGATCTATCGATGACGTCGTCCCCACGTACATACCCCAACCAGAAGACATGAATTACAGGCAGCATCCGCACAATGGCTAGAGCTGCCGCTTTCAAGGAGCGGGACTCTAACCCGGAAGCTAATAAGAAATCCCGCTATGCCCTCTGACGAACCATCAAACAGGCAAAGAGTCAATAGAGGACTAAGATTGAGTCGTACTACACCAGCTCCAATGCTTGGTGCATGTGACGGATAACCATTACATACTACAAAGGGAAGCACAGCTGAGAGCTGCCCAGTGACACGAACCTACCAGATGTGCTAAATTACTTCTATGCTCGCTTCAAGGCAAATAACACTGAAACATGCATGAGAGCACCAGCTGTACCGGAAGACTGTGTGATCCCGCTCTTCGCAGCCGATGTGAGTAAGACATTTAGACAGGTCAACATTCACAAGTCCGCAGGGCCAGACGGATTACCAGAACGTGTCCTGCGAGCATGCACTGACCAACTGGCAGGTGTCTTCACTGACATTTTCAACCTCTCCCTGTCCGAGTCTGTAATACCAACATGTTTTAAGCAGACCACCATAGTGCCTGTGCCCAAGAACACTAAGGTAACCTGCCAAAATGACTACTGACCCGTAGCACTCACGTCTGTTGCCATTAAGTGCTTTGAGAGGCTGGTCATGGCTCACATCAACACCAGAAACCCTAGACATACTCCAATTTGCATACCACCACAACAGATCCACAGATGATGCAATCTCTATTGCACTCCACCCTGCCCTTTCCCACCTGGACAAAGGAACACCTATGGTAGAATGCTGTTCATTGACTACAGCTCAGCGTTCAACACCATATTGCCTTCAAAGCTCATCAATAAGCTAAGAACCCTGTGACTAAACACCTCCCTCTGCAACTGGATCCTGGACTTCCTGACAGGCCGCCCCCAGTTGGTAAGGGTAGGTAACAACACATCCGCCACGCTGATTCTCAACACAGGGGCCCCTCAGGGGTAGAGTGCTCAGTCCCCTCCTGTACTCCCTGTTCCCTCGTGACTGCACTGCCAGTCACTACTCCAACACCATCATTAAGTTTTAAATTTGCCGATGACACAACAGGTCTTAGGCCTGATCACAAACAACAACGAGACAGCCTATAGGGAGGAGGCCAGAGACCTGGCTGTGTTGTGCCAGGACATCAATCTCTCCCTCAATGTGATCAAGACAAAGGAGATGATTGTGGACTACAGGAAAAAGCGGACCAAGCAGACCCCCATTCCCCCACAAAGTTCCTTGGTGTCCATATCACCAACAAACTATCATGGTCCAAGCACACCAAGACAGTCATGAAACGGGCACAACAAAACCTATTCCCCCTCATGAGACTGAAAGGATTTGGCATGGGTCCTCAGATCTTCAAAAGGTTCTACAGCTGCACCATTGAGAGCATCACTGCCTGGTATGGCAACTGCTCGGCCTCCGACCACAAGGCACTACAGAGGGTAGTGCAAACGGACCAGTACATCACTGGGGCCAAGCTTCCTGCCATGCAGGACCTCTATACCAGGTGGTGTCAGAGGAAAGCCCTTGAAATTGTCCAAGATTCCAGCCACCCTAGCAATAGACTTTTCTCTCTGCTACCGCACGGCACGCGGTACCAGAGCGCCAAGTCTAGGTCCAAGAAGCTTCTAAACAGCTTCTACCCCCAAGCCATAAGACTCCTGAACATCTACCCAGACTATTTGCACCCCCCCCTCCACACCACTGCCACTCTCTGTTGTCATCTATGCATAGTCACTTTAATAACTCAACCTACATGTATATACTACCTCAACTAACCGGTTGAACTGCATTGTTGGTTAGGGGCTCGTAAGTAAGTATTTCACTGTAACACCTGTTGTATTCGGTGCATGTGACTAATAACATTTGATTTGATTTGATATGTAGATATAGGTAGGGATAAAGTGACTAGGCAACAGGATATGTAATAAACAGTAACACCACATGTGATGAGTCAAAAGAGTTAGTGCAGAAGGGGGTTTATGCAGGTAGTCCGGGTAGCTATTTGGTTAACTAGATTTCATCTCCAAGGTGGCATAGCAGTTCAGACGTCTTTTGTCCTCGTCTTGTCGTGTCCTGTATATATATATATATTTACAACTTTTTCCTATACATTTTATTTTTATTTTCCATCAACTCATCTTCAAAACACTCTCCTGCAACCCGCCTCACCAATGTATATTTATAAAAAAGTATTATTTACCTCAGATCTGTAATCCTCCAAGAAGCTAGCCAGAAACTCCAGGAGGCTGGCCTGAAACTAGCCAGTAGCTAATCCAGAAGCTAGTTCAGAAGCTAGTTGGCTCCTTTACTGGCAAGTCGTTGGTGTTCAGCTAACCACGGTTTGTGGTCATCGGCTATCCTTTGGCTCGAAAGTCTATCGCCAGTTCTGTACGGCGCAGCGCGGCTCGGAGCGGAGCATACCGGACCAATTTTTCTCTCCATGTCCCTGGATTTTGACTGCTCTCTGGACATTCATGCCCGGATCTCACAGCTAGCTAGCTGCTATCCGTGTGACTATCGGCCTTCGTCGATTCCGGAGCAAACATCAATTGTTCCGGAGCTAGCAAGCTCCGTCAATCACTCCTGAGTTCCATCAATCGCACCTGGGCTGCAGTCGCCTATCCGGACCCGTTTTGCTGCCTTCGTGGAGCCCCACCGGGCCTTCACAACTGGACTGCCGACGTTATCTACCCGAAGGAGTTATTCGGCTGGCTCCTCCGTCGCGACGTTACCTGAACGCCCATCTGCGGCCTGCTAACCGTTAGCTGTCTTACCGGCTGCTATCTGAATAGACAATCGGACATTTTTTTATATTTTTTTATTATTATTATTATGTTTTCTTCTTGGGCCTCTATAACTATATCTATTGTTTTTATTTTTGTTGTTGTGTGATTTGGATTGATCCCCTCTACCACACGGAACCCCACTAATCTACTGACGGAGCGCAGGAGGTGGCTAACAACAGACCTCCATCCTATGCTAGCTTGCTACCGATGCCCTGGCTAGCTGTCTAAATCACCAACCAACCTCTCCACTCACCGGACCCTTTTGATCACTCGACTAAGCATGCCTCTCCTTAATGTCAATATGTCTTGTCCATTTCTGTTCTGGTTAGTGTTTATTGGCTTATTTCACTGTAGAGCCTCTAGTCCTGCTCACTATACCTTATCCAACCTATTAGTTCCACCACCCACACATGCAATGACATCTCCTGGTTTCAACGATGTTTCTAGAGACAATATCTCTCTCTTCATCACTCAATACCTAGGTTTACCTCCACTGTATTCACATCCTACCATACATTTGTCTGTACATTATACCTTGATGCTATTTTATCGCCCCCAGAAACATCCTTTTACTCTATGTTCCAGACGTTCTAGACGACCAATTCTCATAGCTTTTAGCCGTACCCTTATTCTACTCCTCCTATGTTCCTCTGGCGATGTAGAGGTGAATCCAGGCCCTGCAGTGCCTAGCTCCACTCCTATTCCCCAGGCGCTCTCTTTTGACGACTTCTGTAACCGTAATAGCCTTGGTTTCATGCATGTTAACATTAGAAGCCTCCTCCCTAAGTTTGTTCTATTCACTGCTTTAGCACACTCTGCCAACCCGGATGTTCTAGCTGTGTCTGAATCCTGGCTTAGGAAGACCACCAAAAACTCAGACATTTTACTTCCAAACTACAACATTTTCAGACAAGATAGAACTGCCAAAGGGGGCGGTGTTGCAATCTACTGCAAAGATAGCCTGCAGAGTTCTGTCCTACTAACCAGGTCTGTACCCAAAGAATTTGAACTTCTACTTTTAAAAATCCACCTCTCTAAAAACAAGTCTCTCACCGTTGCCGCCTGCTATAGACCACCCTCTGCCCCCAGCTGTGCTCTGGACACCATATGTGAACTGATTGCCCCCCATCTATCTTCAGAGTTCGTGCTGCTAGGCGACCTAAACTGGAACATGCTTAACACCCCAGCCATCCTACAATCTAAACTTGATGCCCTCAATCTCACACAAATAATCAATGAACCTACCAGGTACCTCCCCAAAACCTTAAACACGGGCACCCTCATAGATATCATCCTAACCAACTTCCCCTCTAAATACACCTCTGCTGTCTTCAACCAAGATCTCAGCGATCACTGCCTCATTGCCTGCATCCGTAATGGGTCAGCGGTCAAACGACCTCCACTCATCACTGTAAAACGCTCCCTGAAACACTTCTGCGAGCAGGCCTTTCTAATCGACCTGGCCGGGGTATCCTGGAAGGATATTGATCTCATCCCGTCAGTAGAGGATGCCTGGATATTTTTTTTAAATGCCTTCCTAACCATCTTAAATAAACATGCCCCATTTAAGAAATTTAGAACCAGGAACAGATATAGCCCTTGGTTCTCCCCAGACCTGACTGCCCTTAACCAACACAAAAACATCCTATGGCGTTCTGCATTAGCATCGAACAGCCCCCGTGATATGCAGCTGTTCAGGGAAGCTAGAAATCATTATACACAGGCAGTTAGAAAAGCCAAGGCTAGCTTTTTCAAGCAGAAATTTGCTTCCTGCAACACTAACTCAAAAAAGTTCTGGGACACTGTAAAGTCCATGGAGAATAAGAACACTGTCACCACTGATAAATCCACCATAATTGAGAATTTCAATAAGCATTTTTTTACGGCTGGCCATGCTTTCCACCTGGCTACTCCTACCCCGGACAACAGCACTGCACCCCTAACAGCAACTCGCCCAAGCCTTCCCCATTTCTCCTTCTCCCAAATCCATTCAGCTGATGTTCTGAAAGAGCTGCAAAATCTGGACCCCTACAAATCAGCCGGGCTAGACAATCTGGACCCTTTCTTTCTAAAATGATCTGCCGAAATTGTTGCCACCCCTATTACTAGCCTGTTCAACCTCTCTTTCGTGTCGTCTGAGATTCCCAAAGATTGGAAAGCAGCTGCGGTCATCCCCCTCTTCAAAGGGGGGGACACTCTTGACCCAAACTGCTACAGACCTATATCTATCCTACCGTGCCTTTCTAAGGTCTTCGAAAGCCAAGTCAACAAACAGATTACCGACCATTTCGAATCTCACCATACCTTCTCTGCTATGCAATCCGGTTTCAGAGCTGGTCATGGGTGCACCTCAGCCACGCTCAAGGTCCTAAACGATATCTTAACCGCCATCGATAAGAAACATTACTGTGCAGCCGTATTCATTGATCTGGCCAAGGCTTTCGACTCTGTCAATCACCATATCCTCATCGGCAGACTCGACAGCCTTGGTTTCTCAAATGATTGCCTCGCCTGGTTCACCAACTACTTCTCTGATAGAGTTCAGTGTGTCAAATCGGAGGGTCTGCTGTCCGGACCTCTGGCAGTCTCTATGGGGGTGCCACAGGGTTCAATTCTTGGACCGACTCTCTTCTCTGTATACATCAATGAGGTCGCTCTTGCTGCTGGTGAGTCCCTGATCCACCTCTACGCAGACGACACCATTCTGTATACTTCCGGCCCTTCTTTGGACACTGTGTTAACAACCCTCCAGGCAAGCTTCAATGCCATACAACTCTCCTTCCGTGGCCTCCAATTGCTCTTAAATACAAGTAAAACTAAATGCATGCTCTTCAACCGATCGCTACCTGCACCTACCCGCCTGTCCAACATCACTACTCTGGACGGCTCTGACTTAGAATACGTGGACAACTACAAATACTTAGGTGTCTGGTTAGACTGTAAACTCTCCTTCCAGACCCATATCAAACATCTCCAATCCAAAGTTAAATCTAGAATTGGCTTCCTATTTCGCAACAAAGCATCCTTCACTCATGCTGCCAAACATACCCTTGTAAAACTGACCATCCTACCAATCCTCGACTTTGGCGATGTCATTTACAAAATAGCCTCCAATACCCTACTCAACAAATTGGATGCAGTCTATCACAGTGCAATCCGTTTTATCACCAAAGCCCCATATACTACCCACCATTGCGACCTGTACGCTCTCGTTGGCTGGCCCTCGCTTCATACTCGTCGCCAAACCCACTGGCTCCATGTCATCTACAAGACCCTGCTAGGTAAAGTCCCCCCTTATCTCAGCTCGCTGGTCACCATAGCATCTCCCACCTGTAGCACACGCTCCAGCAGGTATATCTCTCTAGTCACCCCCAAAACCAATTCTTTCTTTGGCCGCCTCTCCTTCCAGTTCTCTGCTGCCAATGACTGGAACGAACTACAAAAATCTCTGAAACTGGAAACACTTATCTCCCTCACTAGCTTTAAGCACCAACTGTCAGAGCAGCTCACAGATTACTGCACCTGTACATAGCCCACCTATAATTTAGCCCAAACAACTACCTCTTTCCCAACTGTATTTAATTTTAATTAATTTATTTATTTTGCTCCTTTGCACCCCATTATTTTTATTTCTACTTTGCACATTCTTCCATTGCAAAACTACCATTCCAGTATTTTACTTGCTATATTGTATTTACTTTGCCATCATGGCCTTTTTTGCCTTTACCTCCCTTCTCACCTCATTTGCTCACATTGTATATAGACTTGTTTATACTGCATTATTGACTGTATGTTTGTTTTTACTTCATGTGTAACTCTGTGTCGTTTTATCTGTCGAACTGCTTTGCTTTATCTTGGCCAGGTCGCAATTGTAAATGAGAACTTGTTCTCAACTTGCCTACCTGGTTAAATAAAGGTAAATAAATAACTATTTAACTAACTATTTAGCAGTCTTATGGCTTGGGGGTGGAAGCTGTTCAGGGTCCTTTGGGTTCAGTATTGGTGCGCTGGTACTGCTTGCCGTGCAGTAGCAGAGAAAACAGTCTATGACTAAGGTGGCTTGAGACTTCGACTATTTGCCTAACTGCAAAAGTGTGTGCCTGCACTGATCCTTTACACACTGATCCTTTACACACTGATCCTCTACACTGATCCTCTACACTGATCCTTTACACACTGATCCTCTACACTGATCCTCTACACTGATCCTTTACACACTGATCCTCTACACTGATCCTGTACACTGATCCTTTACACACTGATCCTCTACACTGATCCTTTACACACTGATCCTCTACACTGATCCTTTACACACTGATCCTCTACACTGATCCTTTACACACTGATCCTCTACACTGATCCTCTACACACTGATCCTTTATACACTGATCCTCTACACTGATCCTCTACACTGATCCTTTACACACGGATCCTCTACACTGATCCTCTACACTGATCCTTTACACACGGATCCTCTACACACTGATCCTCTACACTGATCCTTTACACATGTAACGGCTGTTGGAAGGGGTGGAGGACCAAGGTGCACTGATCCTCTACATTGATCCTCTACACGGATCCTCTGCACTGATCCTCTGCACTGATCCTCTACACTGATCCTCTACACTGATCCTCTACAATGATCCTCTATAAGGATCCTCTACACTGATCCCACACAGCCACTCCAACAGCAACACAAACTGCTAAATACATTCACGCTGTCTTATCAGACAGACAGACATGGATTGCTGTTCTGCACCTCTGACACTGTCTTATCAGACAGACAGACATGGATGGCTGTTCTGCACCTCTAACACTGTCTTATCAGACAGACAGACATGGATGGCTGTTCTGCACCTCTAACACTGTCTTATCAGACAGACAGACATGGATGGCTGTTCTGCACCTCTAACACTGTCTTATCAGACAGACAGACATGGATGGCTGTTCTGCACCTCTAACACTGTCTTATCAGACAGACAGACCTGGATGGCTGTTCTGCACCTCTGGAACTCAGACTCAATCAAAACAAGTGCATCGTAGATGTTGTACCCACAGCAACTATTAAAACATTCCCAAACCAGAAACCGTGGATTGATTGCAGCATTTGTGTGAAACTGAAAGCGTAAACCACTACTTTTAACCAGGGCAAGGTGACCGGAAACATGACCGAATACAAACAGTGTAGCTATTCCTTCCGCAAGGCAATCAAATAAGCTAAGCGTCAGTATAGAGACAAAGTAGAGTCGCAATTCAAAGGCTCAGACACAAGAGGTATGTGGCAGGGTCTACAGTCAATCACAGATTACAAAAAGAAAGCGGACCAGGATGTCTTGCTCCCAGATAGACTTAACAACTTTTTTGCTCGCTTTGAGGACAATAAAGTGCCACTGACACGGCCGCTACCAAAACCTGCGGACTCTCCTTCACTGCAGCCGAAGTGAGTAAAACATTTAAACGTGTTAACCCTTGCAAGGCTTCAGGCCCAGACAGCATCCCCAGCCGCGTCCTCAGAGCATGCACAGACCAGCTGGCTGGTGTGTTTACGGACATATTCAATAATTCCTTATCCCAGTCTGCTGTTCCCACCATTGTTCCTGTTCCCAAGAAAGCTAAGGTAACTGAGCTAAACGACTACCGCCCCGTAGCACTCACTTCCGTCTTCATGAAGTGCTTTGAGAGACTAGTCAAGGACCACATCACCTCCACCCTACCTGACACACTAGACCCACTCCAATTTGCTTACCGCCCCAATAGGTCCACAGACGACGCAATCACAACCACACTGCACACTGCCCTAACCCATCTGGACAAGAGGAATACCTATGTGAAAATGCTGTTCATCGACTACAGCTCAGCATTTAACACCATAGTACCCTCCAAACTCGTCATCCTTCCTGACGGGCTGCCCCCAGGTGGTACTGCTTGCCGTGCAGTAGCAGAGAAAAGAGTCTATGACTAAGGTGGCTTGAGACTTCGACTATTTGCCTAACTGCAAAAGTGTGTGCCTGCACTGATCCTCTACACTGATCCTTTACACACTGATCCTCTACACTGATCCTCTACACTGATCCTTTACACACTGATCCTCTACACTGATCCTCTACACTGATCCTTTACACACTGATCCTCTACACTGATCCTGTACACTGATCCTTTACACACTGACCCTCTACACTGATCCTTTACACACTGATCCTCTACACTGATCCTTTACACACTGATCCTCTACACTGATCCTTTACACACTGATCCTCTACACTGATCCTCTACACACTGATCCTTTATACACTGATCCTCTACACTGATCCTCTACACTGATCCTTTACACACGGATCCTCTACACTGATCCTCTACACTGATCCTTTACACACGGATCCTCTACACACTGATCCTCTACACTGATCCTTTACACATGTAACGGCTGTTGGAAGGGGTGGAGGACCAAGGTGCACTGATCCTCTACATTGATCCTCTACACGGATCCTCTGCACTGATCCTCTGCACTGATCCTCTACACTGATCCTCTACACTGATCCTCTACAATGATCCTCTATAAGGATCCTCTACACTGATCCCACACAGCCACTCCAACAGCAACACAAACTGCTAAATACATTCACACTGTCTTATCAGACAGACAGACATGGATGGCTGTTCTGCACCTCTGACACTGTCTTATCAGACAGACAGACATGGATGGCTGTTCTGCACCTCTAACACTGTCTTATCAGACAGACAGACATGGATGGCTGTTCTGCACCTCTAACACTGTCTTATCAGACAGACAGACATGGATGGCTGTTCTGCACCTCTAACACTGTCTTATCAGACAGACAGACATGGATGGCTGTTCTGCACCTCTAACACTGTCTTATCAGACAGACAGACCTGGATGGCTGTTCTGCACCTCTAACACTGTCTTATCAGACAGACAGACCTGGATGGCTGTTCTGCACCTCTAACACTGTCTTATCAGACAGACAGACCTGGATGGCTGTTCTGCACCTCTAACACTGTCTTATCAGACAGACAGACCTGGATGGCTGTTCTGCACCTCTGGAACTCAGACTCAATCAAAACAAGTGCATCGTCGATGTTGTACCCACAGCAACTATTAAAACATTCCCAAACCAGAAACCGTGGATTGATTGCAGCATTCGCGTGAAACTGAAAGCGTAAACCACTACTTTTAACCAGGGCAAGGTGACCGGAAACATGACCGAATACAAACAGTGTAGCTATTCCTTCCGCAAGGCAATCAAATAAGCTAAGCGTCAGTATAGAGACAAAGTAGAGTCGCAATTCAAAGGCTCAGACACAAGAGGTATGTGGCAGGGTCTACAGTCAATCACGGATTACAAAAAGAAAGCGGACCAGGATGTCTTGCTCCCAGATAGACTTAACAACTTTTTTGCTCGCTTTGAGGACAATAAAGTGCCACTGACACGGCCGCTACCAAAACCTGCGGACTCTCCTTCACTGCAGCCGAAGTGAGTAAAACATTTAAACGTGTTAACCCTTGCAAGGCTTCAGGCCCAGACAGCATCCCCAGCCGCGTCCTCAGAGCATGCACAGACCAGCTGGCTGGTGTGTTTACGGACATATTCAATAATTCCTTATCCCAGTCTGCTGTTCCCACCATTGTTCCTGTTCCCAAGAAAGCTAAGGTAACTGAGCTAAACGACTACCGCCCCGTAGCACTCACTTCCGTCTTCATGAAGTGCTTTGAGAGACTAGTCAAGGACCACATCACCTCCACCCTACCTGACACACTAGACCCACTCCAATTTGCTTACCGCCCCAATAGGTCCACAGACGACGCAATCACAACCACACTGCACACTGCCCTAACCCATCTGGACAAGAGGAATACCTATGTGAAAATGCTGTTCATCGACTACAGCTCAGCATTTAACACCATAGTACCCTCCAAACTCGTCATCCTTCGTGACGGGCTGCCCCCAGGTGGTACTGCTTGCCGTGCAGTAGCAGAGAAAACAGTCTATGACTAAGGTGGCTTGAGACTTCGACTATTTGCCTAACTGCAAAAGTGTGTGCCTGCACTGATCCTTTACACACTGATCCTTTACACACTGATCCTCTACACTGATCCTCTACACTGATCCTTTACACACTGATCCTCTACACTGATCCTCTACACTGATCCTTTACACACTGATCCTCTACACTGATCCTCTACACTGATCCTTTACACACTGATCCTCTACACTGATCCTGTACACTGATCCTTTACACACTGATCCTCTACACTGATCCTCTACACTGATCCTTTACACACGGATCCTCTACACACTGATCCTCTACACTGATCCTTTACACATGTAACGGCTGTTGGAAGGGGTGGAGGACCAAGGTGCACTGATCCTCTACATTGATCCTCTACACGGATCCTCTGCACTGATCCTCTGCACTGATCCTCTACACTGATCCTCTACACTGATCCTCTACAATGATCCTCTATAAGGATCCTCTACACTGATCCCACACAGCCACTCCAACAGCAACACAAACTGCTAAATACATTCACACTGTCTTATCAGACAGACAGACATGGATTGCTGTTCTGCACCTCTGACACTGTCTTATCAGACAGACAGACATGGATGGCTGTTCTGCACCTCTAACACTGTCTTATCAGACAGACAGACATGGATGGCTGTTCTGCACCTCTAACACTGTCTTATCAGACAGACAGACATGGATGGCTGTTCTGCACCTCTAACACTGTCTTATCAGACAGACAGACATGGATGGCTGTTCTGCACCTCTAACACTGTCTTATCAGACAGACAGACATGGATGGCTGTTCTGCACCTCTAACACTGTCTTATCAGACAGACAGACCTGGATGGCTGTTCTGCACCTCTGGAACTCAGACTCAATCAAAACAAGTGCATCGTCGATGTTGTACCCACAGCAACTATTAAAACATTCCCAAACCAGAAACCGTGGATTGATTGCAGCATTCGCGTGAAACTGAAAGCGTAAACCACTACTTTTAACCAGGGCAAGGTGACCGGAAACATGACCGAATACAAACAGTGTAGCTATTCCTTCCGCAAGGCAATCAAATAAGCTAAGCGTCAGTATAGAGACAAAGTAGAGTCGCAATTCAAAGGCTCAGACACAAGAGGTATGTGGCAGGGTCTACAGTCAATCACGGATTACAAAAAGAAAGCGGACCAGGATGTCTTGCTCCCAGATAGACTTAACAACTTTTTTGCTCGCTTTGAGGAAAATAAAGTGCCACTGACACAGCCGCTACCAAAACCTGCGGACTCTCCTTCACTGCAGCCGAAGTGAGTAAAACATTTAAACGTGTTAACCCTTGCAAGACTTCAGGCCCAGACAGCATCCCCAGCCGCGTCCTCAGAGCATGCACAGACCAGCTGGCTGGTGTGTTTACGGACATATTCAATAATTCCTTATCCCAGTCTGCTGTTCCCACCATTGTTCCTGTTCCCAAGAAAGCTAAGGTAACTGAGCTAAACGACTACCGCCCCGTAGCACTCACTTCCGTCTTCATGAAGTGCTTTGAGAGACTAGTCAAGGACCACATCACCTCCACCCTACCTGACACACTAGACCCACTCCAATTTGCTTACCGCCCCAATAGGTCCACAGACGACGCAATCACAACCACACTGCACACTGCCCTAACCCATCTGGACAAGAGGAATACCTACGTGAAAATGCTGTTCATCGACTACAGCTCAGCATTTAACACCATAGTACCCTCCAAACTCGTCATCCTTCCTGACGGGCTGCCCCCAGGTGGTGAGGGTAGGTAACAACATCTCCACCTCGCTGATCCTCAACACTGGGGCCCCACAAGGGTGCGTTCTGAGCCCTCTCCTGTACTCCCTGTTCACCCATGACTGCGTGCCCATGCATGCCTCCAACTCAATCATTGAGTTTGCAGACGACACTACAGTGGTAGGCTTGATTACCAACAACGACGAGACGGCCTACAGGGAGGAGGTGAGGGACCTCAGAGTGTGGTATCAGGAAAATAACCTCACACTCAATGTCAGCAAAACAAAGGAGATGATCGTTGACTTCAGGAAACAGCAGAGGGAGCAACCCCCTATCCACATCAACGGCACAGTAGTGGAGAGGGTAGTAAGTTTTAAGTTCCTTGGCGTACACATCATGGACAAACTGAATTGGTCCACCCACACAGACAGCATGGTGAAGAAGGCGCAGCAGCGCCTCTTCAACCTCAGGAGGCTGAAGAAATTTGGCTTGTCAACCAAAAGTACTCACAAATGTTTACAGATGCACAATCGTGAGCATCCTGTCGGGCTGTATCACCGCCTGGTACGGCAACTGCCCTGCCCACAACCGTAAGGCTCTCCAGATGCACAACGCATCACCGGGAGTAAACTACCTGCCCTCCAGGACACCTACACCACCCGATGTCACAGGAAGGCCATAAAGATCATCAAGGACAACAACCACCCGAGCCCCTGCCTGTTCACCCCACTATCATCCAGAAGGTGAGGTCAGTACAGGTGCATCAAAGCTGGGACCGAGAGACTGAAAAACAGCTTCTATCTCAAGGCCATCAGACTGTTAAACAGCCACCACTAACATTGAGTGGCTGCTGCCAACATACTGACTCAACTCCAGCCACTTTAACATACGAAAAATTGATGTAAAAAATGTATCACTATCCACTTTAAACAATGCCACTTAATATAATGCTTTACATACCCTACATTACTCATCTCATATGTATATACTGTCCTCAATACCATCTACTGCATCTTGCCATCTTTATGTAATACATGTATCACTAGCCACTTTAAACAATGCCATTTTTATAGCTTTACATACCCTACATTACGCATCTGACCATCAAACTGACCATCCTACCAATCCTCGACTTTGGCAATGTCATTTACAAAATAGCCTCCAATACCCTACTCAACAAATTGAATGCAGTCTATCACAGTGCAATCCGTTTTGAAATAAAGGTGAAATAAAATAAAAAAATAAAATCTCATATGTATATACTGTACTCGATACCATCTACTGCATCTTGCCTATGCCGTTCTGTACCATCACTCATTCATATATCTTTATGTACATATTCTTCATCCCTTTACACTTGTGTGTATAAGGTAGTTGTTGTGAAATTGTTAGGTTAGATTACTCGTTGGTTATTACTGCATTGTCGGAACTAGAAGCACAAGCATTTCACTACACTCGCATTAACATCTGCTAACCATGTGTATGTGACCAATAAAAATTGTATTTGATTTGATTTGAACAGACAGATGTGGATGGCTGTTCTGCACCTCTGGAATGCAGACTCAATCAAAACAGACCGCCGTCTTCTAGTGTCTGTCTCCTATCTGTCAACTTATCCAGAAATGTTTTCAGCTCTACTTTAGGTCCACGTGAACTGTCCCCTTGGGCTGAAAGAAGACATGTAGCTAGGCATGAAACCACTTTAGTAATTGTTTGAAGTAATGCAAACGGAACACACCTTTGAGATATATTGAATACAAAGAAGAAGGTTTCATGGTCAGGCAGACAAGATGTGCATATATGGAGGTCCTCCACCTTTCAGAATGTATATTAACTGTCACCTGATACAGAAACTGAATTCATTGCAATACAATAGTAATAATGTAATAAACTGCAATAATTAATGGAAGTCAAACAGGGGAGGGGGGGAATCTTAATAAGCTGTATAGTAATCAAAGATTGAGTACCTCTGTGTGTACACGCACGCACACACACACACACACACACACACACACACACACACACACACACACACACACACACACACACACACACACACACACACACACACACACACACACACACACAAACAGCGAGAGAGAGCTGGAGAATGCCAGAGGGTTGGTGTGACTTGCGTGGGAGTAGTTTGGTATGACGGCTCTTGTGTGAAACACAAACTGCATCAGGTAACCTACATAGACGGGAGGGTGTGTCTAAATCTTATACTGACATGTGTACAATATACATTATTTCCAACAGCATGCAAGTGTTTTTTTGCATGTCCAACTTTCTGTAAACACACTGGTATCCCTTTAAAAGGAAAGTATTATTCTTGTCTCATTGTGAGTCACTGACATTCCAGTGGAAGTATGACTCAGAAAGCAGGATTGATATGATGGGAAAAGAGCAGAATAGAACAGAACAGAGAGTTAGGTAGTAAAATTTATGTCCTTGTGCTGACCGGTTCATAACATTTTTCAGGGGCAAGGCTTTCCCCCGGATTAACATGTTAATGTTTTTTGTACTTCACATAGATTTTTGTAGCCCTTTACACTCAGATTTGGCAGATTTGGCCACTGATGAACGCTTAAATTGGAACAGCGCTGTATGAGTTTTGACTGACAGCCATTCTGAACTTCTGCAAGAAGTTGTCCCCATCCCTCCTGCTAATTGGGCAACTTTTGCATATTTTTTGTTTTCTGAGTGAGAGAAATTCTGTAAATTAAGAGAACTCAATGTATTTTGAAAGATGAGACCTTGAGGATTGTCATAAATACCGCTTTGATGTCATACAAGCAAGACAAACACCCGCGAGTCCAAATGTACTACAATGGCTGACCCTGTAAAACACCACATTTTACTGCACCTATCCGGTGTATTTGACAATACAATTTTAAATGTGCACATTTCCACATCATAAAACCCATGTCGTATACAGTGTCAACGTTTATAATCACTATGTTTGATGTACAGTTACAAGATGACATGGCGTCATACCCTGGGTTGTTCTGAACAGAATGACCCTATATGTTGGTCGATTGTGAAGAACATTTTCCCCAGAACAAGCACTCATGACTCCTTTCTATGAGCACCCAAATTACCATCTGTTTCTCTGAATTTCCTCGTGAAAGCCTAACACTGTAAGATTGTATGTTACTGTGCTTGCTCTAGTTCCTCAAAGGCACAGCTAGGAGTGTTAAAACACCTTATAGTTGAAGACTCTTTTGTTGAAGACCTTATAGTTGAAGACTCTTTTGTTGAAGACCTTATAGTTGAAGACTCTTTTGTTGAAGATCTTATAGTTGAAGACTCTTCTTTGAGTCAAAAAGGTTATGACAGGTACAGGATAGAGGTAATTTGTACATGTAGGTAGGGGTGAAGTGATTATGCATAGATAATAAACAGTAGTACAGGTTAGAGGTAATTTGTACATGTAGGTAGGGGTGAAGTGACTATGCATAGATAATAAACAGCAAGTAGCAGCAGTGTACAAAACAAATAGGGGGGGGGGGGGGGGGGTCAATGTATTAGTCCGGTGGCCATTTGATTAATTGTTCAGCAGTCTTATTTATTGGGGGTAGAAGCTGTTAAGGAGCCTTTTGGTCCTAGACTTGGTGCTCCGGTACCGATTGCCATGAGAAAACAGTCTATGACTTAGGTGACTGGTGTCTATTACAATTTTATGGGCTTTCCTCTGACACTGCCTATTATATACGTCCTGGATGGCAGGAAGCTTGGCCCCAGTGATGTACTGGGCCGTACGCACTACCCTCTGTAGCGCCTTACGGTCAGATGCCGAGCAGTTGCCATCCCACTCCTGAGGGGGAAAAAGTTTTGTTGTGCCCTCCTCACAACTGTATTGGTATGTTTGGACCGTGATAGTTCGTTGGTGATGTGGACATCAAGGAACTTGAAACTCTCGACCCGCTCCACTACAGCCCCGTCGATGTTAATGGGGGCCTGTTCAGCCCGCCTTTTCCTGTAGTCCACAAACAGCTCCTTTGTCTTGCTCACATTGAGGGAGAGGTTGTTGTCCTGGCACCACCCTGCCAGGTCTCTGACCTCCTCCCTATAGGCTGTCTCATCGTTTTTCAGTGATCAGGCCTACTGTTGTGCCATCAGCTAACTTAATTTTGGTGTTGGAGTCGTGCTTGGCAACACAGTCGTGGGTGAACAGGGAGTACAGGAGAGGTCTAAGTACACACCCCTGAGGGGCCCCAGGGTTGAGGATCAACGTGGCGAATGTGTTGTCACCTACCCTTATCACCTGAGGGCGGCCCGTCCAGGATCCAGTTGCAGAGGGAGGTGTTTAGTCCCAAGGTTCTTAGCTTAGTGATGAGCTTCGTGGGCACTATGAGCTGTAGTCAATGAACAGCATTCTCACATAGGTGCTCCTTTGTCGAGGTGGGAAAGGGCAGTATGGAGTGCGATTGAGATTGCGTCATCTGTGGATCTGTTGGGGCGGTATGCAAATTGGAGTGTGTCTAGGGTATCCGGGAGGATGCTGTTGATGTAAGCCATGACCAGCCTTTCAAAGCACTTTATGGCTACCGATGTGAGTGCTACGGGGTGATAATCATTTAGGCAGGTTACCTTTGCTTCCTTGGGCACAGGGACTATGGTGGTCTGTTTGAAACATTAGGTATTACAGACTCATCAGGGAGAGGTTGAAAATGTCAGTGAAGACACTTGCCAGTTGGTTCACGCATGCTTTGAGTACATGTCCATCTGTCCCCGCGGCCTTGTGAATGTTGACCCGTTTAAAGAGTACAGTCATTCAGAACAGCTGGTGCTCTCATGCATGCTCGGCATTTAGCTCATCTGGTAGGCTCGCGTCACTGGGCAGCTCGCATCTGGGTTTCCCTTTGTAGTCTATAATAGTTTTCAAGCCCTGCCACATCATTCGAGCGTCAGAGCCGGTGTAGTAGGTTTCAATCTTAATCCTGTATTGAAGCTTTGCTTGTTTGATGGTTCGTCTGAGGGCATAGTGGGATATCTTGTAAGCGTCCGGATTAGTGTCCGGCTCCTTGAAAGCGGCAGCAATTGCTACCATGCTTAAGCATATGCTTTCATATGCTTTCATATGCTTCTGTAAGAAGGACATCCATTTGGGCCATTTCCCACGAGTGTAAAGGGTTAAAAGAGTTGCATGACTGATCACCTATCAGGGCCATGGCGGGATATTCTGTACAGCATCAGAATCAGCAAGAACTTGGACCACATTCTACTCTATTCATTGCATCATCTCTACTACATGTAAAGGAACTGTGGAACTGCAATTTATGGGTTTCTTGGCAACAACCGAAAAATGGAAAGCTTCCATGCTTCTCTGAGTTCAGAGAGTGGGAGTCAGTCAATAGTGAGAAATTCACCATGACCCTGACCCAGCTAACAGAGCGGGGCACTGAGGAACATGTGGGACTGCTCTTATTCCTGTTACATGTCCATCTGGTCCAAATCAAGTTAGAATCAGCAATTTCTCACTCCTGCTGCCCCTCCTGGGTTCAAAGCAAACTAATCAGGGATAGAGAGACATTGCGTGGAGCCCAGCTAGCACATACGTTCTGAGAACCATATATTTCTTAGAGTTTGGTGAGAGCGTGGTTGTCCTATGGTTCGTTTGTAGATAACGTTAAGAAACAACGTTCTTCTGTTGGAATTCCAGTACTTCAGCATAATATTTTCTGCAGATTTCCTCATGGTTCTATTTAAAGTCATGTTCTCAGAACACTAAGAAAACTTTCCATAAAAACCACAAGAAAACATGAGTAATGTTCAAAGAATGTTATTTAAAACATATACATTCTGTTCTCAGCATCAACCAAACTCTATCTTGTTAAATGTGTTCAGGTGTGTTGGCCACGCCCACTCTTAATGAGTGCCTGTTTCCTTTGAAATATGCTATTTGAATAGACTAAAATGAACAGCATTGTATGAGTAAAAAACAAGAATCAACCAACCAAACATGGCCTGCTAGCTCCATCCTGGTGGTGCAGTGAAATAATTCCATGGATAGAGAGCAGAACATCATGGATTTGAATCAAATGCAAAAAAAAAAATTGGGGTGGCATACACATATTTAGGAGATGTTATAGCGGGTGTAGCGATATGATTGTATCTCACTGACGCCATGCCACAATGAAAAATACATGTATTCCTCTGACACAATGGTGCAGCTGGCTTCCAGGTAAAGAGAGCGGGTATTATGAAGTGCGATTTGGCGTGTCATGTTTCGGAGGACGCATGACGCGACCTTCGCTTCTCCCGAGCCCGTTGGGGAGTTGCAGCGATGAGACAAGATCGTAATCACGAAAAAGGGGGTAAAAAAAAAAAATAATAATAATAATAATGCGCAATAGATAGAGCAGGAGGGATATAAACAATGGAAAGGGAGTGCAGGCGGACTGTTGTATTTTATTTGTACAAATGTTGGAGAAAGAAATATTCAATGTACTGTATGTGTGTGAGGTTTTTGTAGTTGTGGTCGTAGTAGCTATGGTTGGTTGATTCTTAACAATGCTGTGAATGTGATACAATCTGGCCCCTGGAACAAGCGTATGTGTGAGTTGTGCTTGACAAACAGTGAAAACCTGGCTCTCTTTCTCTGGTGTTTTTTGGCCCGGGTGGAGCGCACGAGCCCTGGCAATGTTCCTCCCCTCTAGATCTGGCTCTGGCAGGCCACATGCTGCGTTTTGGCTGAACCCCTGGTTGCACTCCTCCACCACCCTTTCACCACCCCCCCACCAGCCAGCTCCAGTGAGCTCCAGGAATGCCTCTTGGAGAAGGCAGTGAACACCAGACCCGGGTTCAAATGCTATTTGAAATCATTTGAAATACTTTATATATGCTTGATTGAGCTTGCCTGGTACAATAGAACCGATGTACTAGTCTGACAAGTGTAAACTTCGCCCATTTCACACTCCAGACAGGCTAACGCTAAAAAAAGATTGTGAAAAGATATGTGAAAAGTTGTTTTAATTCACAGATGCTGTGTTAACTATTTGAACCCAGTTCTGGCCAACACAGAGCTGAACACAGGGCAAAGCAGAGATGGTGCGAAGTACATTCCTGAGGTAGGGTCACATGACTAGGGTTCTTTTTATACAGGTGAGGCTTATTCAATACAGTTTCCATTCACTTATTTTGTCTTGATTGTGCACTTGTTATGTTTGACATTTTTTATGTCCGGCGGTTCATGTCCTCTTTGTTTAATGCTCCTTTGTAGAAATACAGTTTATATTAGAGGGTATGTTGGTAGACTTTATGTCCATAGCTTTCTTGAAGATTGGTCAAAATTGTTATTCAAACTGAATTATAAGCGTGAATTGGGTTTAGACTACCTGTTGAATGTTGATAATCCTTCACGTAATAAAACACTACTAATATCTACTATACCATTTCAACAGAAACATTCCCCCTAAAACAAACGCCACAACAACCAGCCACCCCAGATTCTAAACTATCCCTTCTAAACTCTAAGAAAGGCTTTATAAATCTCCTTGGATGTTTGTAGAGGTACATAGGACCCCCCAACGCCAGGGCTTGGACTAACACAAGTAGTCTCCCCTCACACTGGTCCCAGTCCCTCCATCCTTCCACAGCCAAACAAGCCCTCCTTATTTTTTACAAGTCAACTTGTGCCTATTTGTTTCTGTGCATTGTGTGGGTCTGAATGCATTACGTAAGCGCGCGGCTCTGTTCTGGCATGAGAGCGCCAGCTGAATTACTGAGGCAGATGGCAGAGCCCCCATTTAGGGCCGCACCATGTGCCAACATTCCAGGTCACATGCCCCTCGCTCCTCACAAAGGAACCCAGGAAGTGACCATGAATGCCCCCCCAGTGTGGCTTGGGGAGCCCCGAGTCCCAATCTGAGCTATCAATCACACAGTATTTGTTGATGCCTGGCCATGCCGCCTACCTAACTGCCTGTTTCTGTCATTGGGACCTCAGATTTGCTTCTCTCTCTCAACCTTTCATTTTCGAATGTATGTTTCTTAAATCCCAGAGGGAAAATGTGAAAAGTTGTTTTAATTCACAGATGCTGTAACGATTGTTTGATTGCTGTCTTTAACTTGTAAATCGATTCGACATTTTAAAAAGCTATTGAGGGACGTTATAGAGTAAACAAGAGGTTTCAGGGGCCTTTCATATCGAAACTTCTCACCAATTTTGGAACTATGCCAGAATGTTGTGGAATGGATAACTCTACTTAAGGAAGGTCATCACAGAACACACATGATGTTGACTAGCTAGATACAAGGTCTTTGAAGTTGTGAACTTGTTTACCCTTCAGCCCAAATCCCTCCCTTGTGGCGCGTTGAATGTCAAGAGGTTGGAGGTTGTATTTCTATTGTGAAAGGGGAGATACATGAACATCTCCATCCAAAAGCTTGTCTACTGTCTACCTCCTCACAGTGATCCACAGAGTAAACTGCAACCCTCTGAAATCACAGAGTAGACTGTAACCCTCTGAAATCACAGAGTAGACTGCAACCCTCTGAAATCACCGAGTAGACTGCAACCCTCTGAAATCACAGAGTAGACTGCAACCCTCTGAAATCACAGAGTAGACTGCAACCCTCTGAAATCACAGAGTAGACTACAACCCTCTGAAATCACAGAGTAGACTGTAACCGTCTGAAATCACAGAGTAGACTACAACCCTCTGAAAACACAGAGTAGACTGCAACCCTCTGAAATCACAGAATAGACTGCAACCCTCTGAAATCACAGAGTAGACTGTAACCCTCTGAAAACACAGAGTAGACTACAACCCTCTGAAAACACAGAGTAGACTACAACCCTCTGTAAACACAGAGTAGACTGTAACCCTCTGAAATCACAGAGTAGACTACAACCCTCTGAAAACACAGAGTAGACTACAACCCTCTGAAAACACAGAGTAGACTACAACCCTCTGAAAACACAGAGTAGACTGCAACCCTCTGAAAACCCAGAGTAGACTACAACCCTCTGAGAGCACAGAGTAGACTACAACCCTCTGAGAACACAGAGTAGACTACAACCCTCTGAGACCACAGAGTAGACTACAACCCTCTGAAAACACAGAGTAGACTACAACCCTCTGAGAACACAGAGTAGACTACAACCCTCTGAGAATGTTGCTCAGCACATGACAGAGTGTTTCCTCCCAGGATAGTGTATACTCTACCTCTGCAGGCAATCCACTCCACTTTGGAGTTTATTGAAACAGGAACATCTTTGTCAGCTAGAAAGGTTTGGAAAATCTACTTCTACTGAACTTTGTATCTGCATCAAAACATGATGAACAGTGGACAGAGAGAGATGACCCATGGTGAAGGATGTTGTAGCTTCTAGCTGTGGTGTAAAAATGATGACTCATAAGACACCTTCAATGCTCTGCCCCAATATCTACCCCCTAGCCTGTCATAAAACGGTAATGGTAATCTAATCTCAAAGCCACTCGTAGTTACTAATACTGGAAGAGGAAATCCTATCCATGACTGAGCCGCTGATGATGACCTGACAAATCTTACTGATGCATCCACACTCCCAACTCCATGGCCAACCCTGTCCCCCTGCAGCTGTCTGTTTGCACAAAGCCCAGCCTGTTAGATAAGGAAGAGCCAGCTGGACTCAAATGTACACCCCCTCAACCCTCGTCTCTCTCTATGTCCCCTCACCTGTCACCTCACCAACCTCTCTGTCCCCTCGCCTCCAATCTATCTCTCTCGCTCTCTTCTCCCCTCCCTCTCCCCTCTCCTCCCTCTCTCTCTATCCCCTCTCCTCATTCTATTTCTATCCCCTCACGTCCCTCTCTCTGTCCCCTCTCTTCCCTCTATCCCCTCTCCTCCCTCTCTCTCTATCCCCTCTCCTCCCTCTCTCTCTATCCCTCTCTTCCCTCTCTCTCTATCCCCTCTCCTCCCTCTCTCTCTATCCCTCTCTTCCCTCTCCCCTCTCCTCATACTCTCTTTATTCCCTCTTCTCCCTCTCTCTCTTTCCCCTCTCCTCCCTCTCTCTATCCCTCTCCTCTCTCTCTCTATCCTTTCTCCTCATTCTATTTCTATCCCCTCACGTCCCTCTCTCTATTCCCTCTCCTCTCTCTCTCTATCCCTTCTCCTCTCTCTCTCTATCCCTTCTCCTCATTCTATTTCTATCCCCTCACGTCCCTCTCTCTGTCCCCTCTCTTCCCTCTCTCTATCCCATCTCCTCCCTCTCTCTCTGCCTTCTCCACTCATTACCCACATGCTGAGCTACTTGCCAAGTGGGCAGCTGTCTGTCGGTATGGGTGGCAGAGAGTGATCCATTGCTTTGCGAGGGGCGAGAGAGTTGAGTTTGGTTCCTTTCTATTCTCTCTTTTTCTTTCAGGCTTTTGTTTCCCTAAAACAAACTATGTGGCTTAGAAACGGGAGAGATAGACACTGACAAGAGAATATCACAGTCATAATGTCATCCTTGGAAATGCATCAAATCTGTTGCGCACACACAGACACACATACACTCTCTCTCTCTCTCTCTCTCTCTCTCTCTCTCTCTCTCTCTCTCTCTCTATCACAGTCATAATGTAATCCTTGGAAATGCATCAAATCTGTTGCGCACACACAGACACACATACACTCTCTCTCTCTCTCTCTCTCTCTCTCTCTCTCTCTCTCTCTCTCTCTCTCTCTCTCTCTCTCTCTCTCACAGTCATAATGTCATCCTTGGAAATGCATCAAATCTGTTGCGCACACACAGACACACATACACTATCTCTCTCTCTCTCTCTAGCGCTCTCTAAGTCTCTCTCTCTCTCTCTCTCTCTCTCTCTAGCGCTCTCTAAGTCTCTCTCTCTCTCTAGCGCTCTCTAAGTCTCTCTTAGTTCAAATCAATTCAAAGGGCTTTATTGGCATGGGAAACATAATGTATGTTTACATTGGCAAAGCAAGTGAACTAGACAATAAACAAAAGGGAAATAAACATGGGAAATAAACAATCAGAAATTAACAGTAAACATTACACTCTCTCTCATTCTGGAGGGATGAATAAGGATCTAATTTATAGGACAATTATTCCCATGAGTTATAATTCATTATGAGATGAATTATGAGATGTGTAAGGCACCGGCTGGCAATATTAGATGACATCCTGTAGCAGTGCTGTAACGTATTGTAAACTTGGTACCTGATAACTGAACAGGTTTATAAAATCCTAGTATACTCATTCAATCTGTCCCTGTTCACATTGATGTGTCCGGGAGTGTTTTAATCAGACCGCTATAAAAGTGAGTTAGGATATTAACAAGCATCTGTCATGTAATGAACCAAAGCCTTGACAAAGATACAGACCACATAAGAAGAGAGGGGTGGTGATCGTTTCTACAGTTTCGGGCTAGCCTATCATAAAGTACTTTACACATTAGACCTACAGTATCAAATAAAATAAAATGTAATTAGTCACATGCGCCAAATACATCACAGTGAATTGCTTAATTACGAGCCCCTAGCCAACAGTGCAGATTCAAAAAATAAGGATAAGAATAAGAGATAAAAGTAACAAGAAATTAAAGAATAGCAGTAAAAAAATATATATATATACAGGGGGGTGCCGGTACAGAGTCAATGTGCAGGAGCACCAGTTAGTTGAGGTGGTATGTACATGTAGGTAGAGTTATTAAAGTGACTGTGCATAGATGACAAACGAGAGTGGCAGTGGTGTGGAGAGGGGAGGGGGGCAATGCAAATAGCCTCTTGGACCTAGACTTGGCGCTCCGGTAACGCTTGCCGGAGAACAGTCTGTAGCAAATGTGGCTGGAGTCTTTGACAATTTCAAGGGCCTTCTTCTGACACTGCCTGGTATAGAGGTCCTGGATGGCAGGAAGCTTGGCCCCAGTGATGTATTGGGCCGTTTTCACTACCCTCCGTAGTGCCTTGCGGTCGGAGGCCGAGCAGTTGCCACAACAGGCAGTGATGAAACCAGTCAGGATGCTCTCGATGGTGCAGCTGTAGAACCTTTTGAGGACCCATGCCAAATCTTTTCAGTCTCCTGAGGGGGAGTTTGGTCGTGCCCGCTTCACGACTGTCATGGTGTGCTTGGACCATGTTAGTTTGTTGGTGATGTGGACACCAAGGAACTTGAACCTCTCAACCTGCTCCACTGCAGTCCCGTCGATGAGGATGGGCCGTGCACGGTCCTCTTTTTCCTGTAGTCTTGATCACGTTGAGGAGAGGTTGATGTCCTGGCACCACACGGTCAGGTCTCAGACCTCCTCCCTATAGGCTGTCTCATTGTTGTCGGTGATCAGGCCTACCACTGTTGTGTCATCGGCAAATATAATTATGGTGTTGTCGTGTCTTTGGTATCATTAACAGTGAAGACTATTATTTTATCAAATCAATTCTCTATAATTATTATTACGTGATTAAACTAATCATGTAAATGTAATTAACTAGGAAGTCGGGGCACCAAGGAAACTCTTCAGATTAAAGTTAGAATATTCCTAATATAACTCTTCAGATATTTTAATATCTGATCATTAGTCTTCTAATTAATTAATTCTTCTTTATTTCACATTAGTCTCATTCCAAATGTGGGAAATTTTTGGTTATCTGCATGAATCCAGCCTTTACTATGAATCATCCATACACAAATTGTCTTTTAACCATTTATTTACTAACTAACTAAATAATCATCCCAGGTTGACATAATTTCAAGCTGCAGACCAGTAATTATTATCTAAGATTTGCTCTTATTCTGCAGGGATCGAGTTGAACCATTTCCAGCCGTGTAGCCAATGTTCCACGTGGTATGGTTAGGAATTCAAAACCATTACAACCTTAGATTATACTGAGGTTTTTGTGGTCTGAAGAGGAGGGTTTTGTATTAACAATATTAAAGGCTGTTCTATGATGCCAGATCCTTTCTGTCCTCACGGTGGAGGGCCAATGACTTAGTTCAACTTTAAAGGGAATACAATTCCCTCACATTAAAGGTATAACATCACATTACATCATTTCACAAATAGTTTTATCTTTACTCATTCATTTTATACAATAATTAGATGCAAACCTCATAATTGAGAAATGTACACATTCAGATATATAGTTATGTGTGTTTCCAGTCCTATCTGAGGTCACTAAATGAATCATACTCGTCATACCCATCCCTTAAGTGTCCCACAGACCATTCCCACCTTCTCACAAGTGGACATTTTGTATCAACTTCCCATTTGGGGGATTTAGGAGTTCGCCATGTGAAATCCTTTGTTCTCTCTATGTGTCTCTCTTTCTGCATGGCCAGGGGGAGAGAGTCTCCGCCAGGAATTTACGACCTGAGATAACAGAACCTGCGTGTAGGAGGGAGAGAGAAAGAGAGAGAGAGAGAGAGAGAGATGCCACGATCTATAACCAGAAAGGGCCACGTCATGACAGTGTTGGAGTCGTGCCTGGCCGTGCAGTCATGAGTGAACAGGGAGTACAGGAGGGGGCTGAGCACGCACCCCTGAGGGGCCCCTGTGTTTAGGATCAGCGTGGCTGATGTGTTGTTACCTACTCTTACCACCTGGGGGTGGCCGGTCAGGAAGTCCAGGATCCAGTTGCAGAGGGAGGTGTTTAGTCCCAGGGTCCTTAGCTTATTGATGAGCTTTGAGGGCACTATGGTCTTGAATGCTGAGGTGTAGTCAATGAATAGCATTCTCACATAGGTGTTCCTTTTGTCCAGGTGGGAAAGGGCAGTGTGCAGTGCAATAGAGATGGCATCATCTTTGGATCTTTTGTGCGGTATGCAAATTGTAGTGGGTCTAGGGTTTCTGGGATGATGGTGATGATGTGAGCCATGACCAGCTTTTCAAAGCACTTCATGGCAACAGACGTTCTTGGACACAGGCACTATGGTGGTCTGTTTAAAACATGTTTGATTTGAAAATGTCAGTGAAGACACTTGCTAGTTGGACAGCGCATACTCGCAGTACACGTCCTGGTAATCCGTCTGGCCCTGCGGCCTTGTGAATGTTGACCTGTCTGAAGGTCTTACTCACATCGGCTGCGGAGAGCGGGATGACACAGTCTTCCAGTACAGTTGGTGCGCTTATGCATGTTTCAGTGTTATTTGCCTCAGCATAGAAGTAGTTTAGCTTGTCTGGTAGGCTCGTGTCACTTGGCATCTCTCGGCTGTGCTTCCCTTTGTAGTCTGTAATGGTTTGCAAGCCCTGCCACATCCGACGAGTGTCAGAGCCGGTGTAGTACAACTCGATCTTAGTCCTGTATTGGTGCTTTGCCTGTTTGAAGGTTCGTCGGAGGGCATAGTGGGATTTCTTATCAGCGTCCCGCTCCTTGAAAGCGGCAGCTCTAGCCTTTAGCTCAGTGCAGATGCTACCTGTAATACATTACTTCTGGTTGGGGCATGTACATACGGTCACTGTGGGGACGACGTCATCAGTACCAGTCAAAAGTTTGGACACACCTACTCATTCAAGGGTTTTTCTTTATTTTTACTATTTTCTACATTATAGAATAATAATGAAGATATCAAAACTCTGGAATAACACATATGGAACCACGTAGTAACCAAAAAAGTGTTAAACAAATCAAAATATATTTTATATTTGAGAATCTTCAAAGTAGCCACCCTTTGCCTTGATGACAGCTTTGCACACTCTTGGCATTCTCTCAACCAGCTTCACCTGGAATGCTTGAAGGAGTTATATGCTGAGCACTTGTTGGCTGCTTTATCTTCACTCTGCGGTCCAAGTCATCCCAAACCATCTCAATTGGGTTGAGGTCAGGTGATTGTGGAGGCCAGGTCATCTGATGCAGCACTTCATCACTCTCCTTCTTGGTCAACTAGCCCTTACACAACCTGGAGGTGTGTTTGGGGTCATTGTCCTGTTGAAAAACAAATGATAGTCCCACTAAGCGCAAACCAGATGGGATGGCATATTGCTGTAGAATGATGTGGAGCCATGCTGGTTAAGTGTGTCTTGAAATAAATCAATGGCAGTGTCACAAGAAAAGCAACCCCACACCATCACACCACCTCCTCCATGCTTCACGGTGGGAACCACACATGCGGAGATCATCCGCTCACATACTCTGCATCTCACAAAGAACGGAGGTTGGAACCAAAAATCTCAAATTTGGACTCATCAGACAAAAGGACAGATTTCCACTGGTCTAATGTCCTTTGCTCATGTATCTTGGCCCAAGCAAGTCTCTTCTTATTTTTGGTGTCTTTAGAAGTGGTTTCTTTGCAGCAATTCCACCACGAAGGCCTGATTCGCGTAGTCTCCTCTGAACAGCGGATGTTGATATGTGTCTGTTACTTGAACTCTATGAAGCATTTTTTGGGGGCTGCAATTTCTGAGGCTGGTAACTATAATATACTTATCCTCTGCAGCAGAGGTAACTCTGGATCTTTCTTTCCTGTGTCGGTCCTCATGAGAGCCAGTTTCATCATAGCGCTTGATGTGTTTTGTGACTGCACTTGAAGAAACTTGAAGAAACAAAGGTCATGACATTTTCTGGATTATTTGACCTTCATGTCTTAAAGTAATGATGGACTGTCGTTTGCCTTTGGTTTTTTGAGCTGTTCTTGCCATAAGATGTACTTTACCAAATAGGTCTATCTTCTGTATAGCACCCCTACCTTGTCACAACACAACTGATGGGCTCAAATGTGTCAAGAAGAAAATAAATTCCACAAATTAACTTTTAACAAGAGAATGTCAACAGTTTGCAAAGCTGTCATCAAGGCAAAGAGCCACCCCTACCTTGCCACCCATTTATTTTCTCCTTAACGCGTTTGAGCCAATCAGTTTTGTTGTGACAAGGTAGGGGTGGTATACAGAAGATAGACCTATTTGGTAAAGTACATTCTTCATACTTTGAAGAATCTCAAATATAAAATATATTTGGATTTGTTTCAGACTTTTTTTGGCTACTACATGATTCATGTGTTATTTCACAGTTTTGATATCTTCAATGTAGAAATTTGTAAAATTAAAGAAAAACCCTTGAATGAGTGAGTGTGTCCAGACTTTTGACTGGTACTTTATGTATCTCAGCCTTATTATGGGTCGTGATAAAATGGACATATTTAGCTTTAGAGTAAACAGAAGCCATCATTGATCTCCCCATCGCCATAACATCCCATATGTAAAATAACAACAGGTGTTTGCAAATTGCTTTCAGAGGATTCATTGTCACTGCTGTACTGTTGTCATGGAAAACACAGTGGGAATGGATATTGGCAACAGAAAATAACAACGATTCCATTTCTGCTATGGTTGGTGACAGTAGAGCTGAGGAAGTTGCTGTTGTCAGTAATATTTTAGTTGTAAACCCAGTAGATTTAGCATTGTATCATGCTGCGTAAGGCATTTAAGAAGCTCTGTGGCCATTCCCTCTCTGAGTGAATCTGTTTCCAGATCAAATTGGGATAGTTTTCACAGATTTATGATGACTCCTTGCTGTCCCCAGTCCACCTGGCCATGCTGCTGTTCCAGTTTCAACTGACCTGAGCCCTAGGACCATGCCCCAGGACCACCTGACATGATGACTCCTTGCTGTCCCCAGTCTACCTGGCCATGCTGCTGCTCCAGTTTCAACTTCCACCTGACTGTGCTGCTGCTCTAGTTTCAACTGTTCTGCCTTATTATTATTCGACCATGCTGGTCATTTATGAACATTGAACATCTTGACCATGTTCTGTTATAATCTCCACCCGGCACAGCCAGAAGAGGACTGGCCACCCCACATAGCCTGGTTCCTCTCTAGGTTTCTTCCTAGGTATTGGCCTTTCTAGGGAGTTTTTCCTAGCCACCGTGCTTCTCCACCTGCATTGCTTGCTGTTTGGGGTTTTAGGCTGGGTATCTGTACAGCACTTTGAGATATCAGCTGATGTACGAAGGGCTATATAAATAAATTTGATTTGATTTGATTTGATGATTTATTCCACAATCTCCTACAGTTTCCCTGTGTAGTTTTTCTGCAGGAACAGAAGTTGCAGACCCCAGACCTAAAGCCTGGATTGTGTCTACTCTGAGCTCTACTAGCCAGCCTTGATGACATTATGGTGCACTGTTTGGAAATGTGAGTTGTTTCGGTTACCATGGCATCTAATCATGAGAGATTCCAACTTGACAGCTGCACTATTCAAATAAAGCATATGCAGCACTGACATTGCCAAAGTCTGCATCATTTTTCTTTGAACAAATGATCATGTCAGCCCCTCTTGGGAAAACAGATTCAATCAAGTGTCTGCAGGCATCCATGTGATCAGCTATTTAGGGAGCCGAGCGGGCGAGCGCTTGATACTTCGGATCTTTCTTTCAATTAAACCCAGAGTTTTACTCCTAATACTCCTAACTCCTAATAGGAAACAAGGGGATCTGTAAACTGTGGAATGTGCACTAGTGTTACATGAGGATGTCCTCTGCTCTGTCTGGACGGCTGCCATGCTTCCAGTGAACCAATCACCCACTCTAAGTGGTGTGTCTGAAATGGCACCCTATTCCCTATGTAGTGCACTACCTTTGACCAGGGCCTGCATAGGGCTAGGGTGCCATTTTGGATAAACAATCAGTGAACCAATCTTTCACTCTGAATAATGTGCACTGTTTGACTTTTGCAGCAGCACACAAACGACCATGAATACCATTGTTGTGACTGTGTGATGATTGATTGACTGAGGCATATCAGATACCAGCCTCATGACTCTGATAATGAAATGAAGGGCTTGATTCTGTTATTTGTTTTACCAAGAATGTGGGTGTATGGAGGTTGGTTTCTGTTCTGCGAGGTGAGGTGAGGAAGACGTGACCTGACCAACAGGAAGTCTCTGATATCAGGTATAAAGAACAAAATATCCCTCTGCATGGCTCATGGTATGCAGAACATAAATCCAATCAATATTTGTGTTATATTTGTGTTGTATGATACAGATATACTGTTAACACAGTGGGATATCTGCAACACCATTTTCTATGAAATTAACAAGAATATTCCAAGACATTTGATCTGTTCTCTAGGTCCATTATTGTCGGTGTTGACGCTGTCTGGTCAATTCACCAAGTTCTTAGTTTCCAGTTCAATGGCCAAGCACTCCAATAAAATTGGTGCGGAAAGCCCTGGGTGTAATATGTCTGCAGCCATTATTAAGCTATTCTCTACAACAATCAAGAAGTTCTATTTCTCTCTGCCTGGGGAGTGGGAGCAAACTTCCTGTTGCCTAAAGTCATGCTACCGAGCGAGCACATAACGTTCTGAGAACCGTATGTTTCTTAGCACGTGGTGACAGCGTGGTTGTCCTATAGTTATTTAGCATACAACCTTCCCACAACTATCTGGGAATGGTGCAGGATAGTTGTTTGGCTATGTTGCATTCTCAGCACATTGAGGGAATTGACAACAAACAAAACATCTTGGTATTTTATTCCTTTCATAGAACATTTCCTAAAAGTTCAAACATGGTAACATTTAACTTTCCTTTTGGTAATGTTCTAGGAACACTCTGCAATTGGGTTTGACATTGGGAATGTTTTCAAGTTCAGAGAACTTTCTTCCGTGGGAATTTCAGTACTTGAGCATAACATTTTCTACAGGTTTCCTCAATGTTCTTTTTAATGTCAAATTGTTAAGAAGAACTTTCCATAAAAAACACACAACAACTTTAATAACTTTCAGAGAACGTTCTAAGAATGTTATTTAATGTTATCTCCTTCCAACTGGACAATGACCCTAAGCACACATCCAAGACATCGCAGGACGGGCTTCAGGACAAGTCTCTGAATGTCCTTGAGTGGCCTGCCAGAGCCTGTACTTGAACCCGATCGAACATCTCTGGAGAGACCTGAAAATAGCTGTACCGCGATACTCCCTATTCTTCCTGACAGAGCTTGAGAGGATCTGCAGAGAAGTATGGTAGAAACTCACCATATAAAGGTGTGCCAAATGTGCAGCATCATATCGGGGCGGCAGGGTAGCCTTGTGGTTAGAGCGTTGGACTAGTAACCGGAAGGTTGCGAGTTCAAACCCCTGAGCTGACAAGGTACAAATCTGTCGTTCTGCCCCTGAACAGGCAGTTAACCCACTGTTCCTAGGCCGTCATTGAAAATAAGAATGTGTTCTTAACTGACTTGCCTGGTTAAATAAAGGTAAAATAAATAAATAAATAAAATATCCCAGAAGACATTTACTTACGTAAATGTGATATTTCAGTTTAATAAAAAAAAGAAAGAAATATCACGTTTACGTAAGTATTCAGACCCTTTACTCAGTACTTTGTTGAAGGACCTTTGGCAGGGATTAAAGCCTTGTTTTCCCCATTAACTAAATTTAAATGGGGGGCGGACAAAAAACCAAACAGGATATGCATACTGTCTTAATAAATCACAACTTTCCACCACTCTGCAATATAATGGCTAATGCATTTGGATGTTGCGCACCGCGTTCAGCCAATCCGGTTGCAGTAGTCTGTTGTTTATCCCTGGCTGAACGAGGTGTGCAACATCCAGAAGTAGCATTAGCCTCTCCAGCATGGTGGTAGAAATGGTGCTTTATATCGAGTGAAGGAGGAAACCGACGCCTTTGCAGCCTGAATGTAGGATGTTTTATGCACGTATCGGTCGCAGTGGGACACAAGTGTTTCACAGCCAAGGCTAATCACTTCAGGTTGATAGTGGGTCCGTCATAAGACATGTAAATAGCGACCACTGACGGCTGTCCAGGCTAGGGAACTTCAAATACCCGCAGAGATTGTGAAATATGAACAGGAGACTTACATGCTTTTTAAAACATAGACCGCTACTATTTTCTGTCAGGTTTAATTGATTTAATACCCTACACCTGCTCCCTAATAGGAGTAGAATCTAGAACATACACAACATGGCCAAAAAGTTGAGGTCAGGGCTCTGTGCAGGCCAGTCATGTTCTTCCACACCAAACTTGACAAACCGTTTCTATATGATGAAATAGCAAAGGGCCTTCCCTAGAATGTTGGAAGCAGAGAATCGTCTAGAATCTCACTGTATTCTGTAGAGTTAACAATGGCGGCGGAGGGGAGGGCAGTTGTTTTACGGGCTTCTAACCAACTGGGCTATTTTGCTTGTTTTTTCACATTGTTTGTAATGCATTCTGTACATAATGTTGCTGATACCGTCTCTTATGACAGAAAATAGCTTCTGGACATCGGAACAGCGACAACTCACCTCGAACTGGACAAATCATTTTTCTTTAAATGAGTCCGACGCAAAGGATAGATTGCATTGTCAAAACAAGGCCAAAATCCCCATATCAGCGTGAAGAAAAGATGGAAGAAAAGGGGGAGGAGGGCGGGGTGCCTTGTAAGAATTTGCCAATGAGTAGGTAAACCACCACTTCCATCCGTATTATTGGCTAACGTGCAGTCATTGGAAAATAAATTGGACGATCGACAATCAATAATATCCTACCAATATCCTACCTTAAAAACCTGCAATATCTTATGGTTCACCGAGACTTGGCTGAACGATGACAGGGATAATAAAGAGCTGGCTGGCTTCTCAATTGTTTTGGCAGGACAGAGCAGTTACGTCTGGTAAGACGAGGGGCGGGGATGCGTGTCCATTTGTCAATAACTGATGGTGCGCGATGTCTAACATTAAAGACGTCTCAAGGTATTGCTCACCTAAGGTAGAATACCTCAAGATAAGCTGTAGACCACACTATCTACCCAGAGAGTTCTCATCTATATTATTCGTAGGCATCTATTTACCACCACAAACCGATGCTGGCACTAAGACCGCACTCAACGAGCTGTAAAAGGCCATAAGCAAACAAGAAAATGCTCATCCAGAAGCGGAGCTCCAAGTGGCCAGGGGCTTTAATGCAGGCACACTTAAATACATTTTTACCTAATTTCTACCAGCATGTTACTGTGACAATACAGAGGCGGATGCAAGATGCAAGCAACGATGGTTTAATGAATACAGTTTACAGCAGCAACAGGACAGACAGACTGTACTCAGACGGAATCCGACCCAGGGACTAGGGCGCATCTTCCGATGATAGCGTGCTGAGATATCCAGGGGAGTGTGTCCGGATGGGTAGGAGGGAGCACAGCAGATAATCCACACAAGGGCGGTGAGAGATGAGCACGGACACACGACACAACCTCAGAGAAGTAACAACGATCTGACAACAAGAAACACTGGTTACAGAACATATAAAGGGAAGATAAGTGATTCCAGCTGGCACAGACAATCAGGCCGAGATTGGGAACCACGCCCACACAAACACGGGAGAGAGAGAGAGAGAGAGAGAGAGAGAGAGAGAGAGAGAGAGAGAGAAAGAGAAAGAGAAAGAGAGAGGGAGGCAGTGGATTCATGAACCGTGACAATACCCCCCCCCCCCCTAGGAACGCCTCTTGGCGTTCCCAGGCGAATTTACCTGGGAAATCATCAATAAGGGATTGATCCAGAATGTCCCTAGCAGGTACCCAACTTCTCTCCTCCGGGCCGTAACCCTCCCAGTCCACCAGGTACTGGAATCCGCGTCCCCTCCTTCTAGAGTCCAAAATACGATTGACAGAAAAGGTGGGTTCCCCATCAACAAGTCGTGGCGGCGGGGGAACCGGGACCGGCGGGTTAATGCGTGCCTGAAACACAGGTTTTATTTTAGACACATGAAAGGTAGGATGAATTCTCCTATACGCCGGAGGAAGCTTGAGCCGGACCGCCACCGGACTAATGATCCTGGTGACTTTGAACGGGCCGATAAATTTGGGGGCAAGCTTGTTCGAAACGGATCGGAGTGGAATGTTCTTAGTAGAAAGCCACACTCTTTGGCCAACGACGTATACTGGAGGCTTCGACCGGTGGCGATCGGCCTTAGCCTTGGTGCGCGCCCCCACCCGGAGAAGAGTCTCACGGGCTCTGCTCCATGCGTGACGGCACCTCTGGATGAAAGCGTGAGCGGAGGGAACAGTGACCTCGGACTCCGTACTGGGAAAGATAGGTGGCTGGTAACCTAAACTACACTCAAACGGAGAGAGACCCGTGGCTGCCACTGGCAACGAATTGTGAGCGTACTCAACCATAGAGAGTTGTTGACTCCAGGAAGAGGGATTCTTAGAAACCAAACATCGCAACACTCTCTCCAAATCTTGGTTGGCCCTCTCCGTTTGACCGTTGCTCTGGGGATGAAACCCTGAAGACAGGCTGACACTCGCTCCCAGTAACCTACAAAACTCTTGCCAAAACTTGGACACAAATTGGGGCCCCCTGTCAGAAACTACGTCCATCGGCAGGCCATGTAAGCGAAAGACGTGATCCACGACAGTTACCGCTGTCTCCTTGGCAGATGGTAATTTAGGCAAGGGAATAAAATGAGCCGCCTTCGAGAACCGGTCCACCACGGTCAAAACAACCGTCTTGCCCTGGGAGGGCGGGAGGGCGGTAACAAAATCTAGCGCAATGTGGGACCAGGGTCTCGAAGGGACCGACAGCGGTTGGAGTAACCCATCTGGGGGTCGATTAGAAGTCTTCCCAGTGGCACAAACCGAACAAGCCAAGACAAAACTGTGAATGTCACGAGCCATCAGTGGCCACCAAAAGCGTTGCTTAACCAAAAAGCTAGTGCGGCTGACTCCTGGATGACACGCTACGTTGGAGCAATGCCCCCACCGAATAACATCGGACCGACACCCCTCCGGCACAAACAACCGATTAGGCGGGCAACCGGGCGGAGGCGTTACCCCTTCTAAGGCCGTTTTGACCCTCGATTCAACCTCCCATGTGAGTGTGGAGACCACTAGGGTCGCGGGTAGGATGCACTCGGGAGTGGATGGGCGTTTGGAATGGTCAAAAATGCGAGAAAGGGAATCGGGTTTGACATTCTTGGAACCCGGGCGATACGAGAGAGAGAAGTCAAAACGTCCGAAAATGAGTGCCCACCGCGCCTGCCTGGAGTTGAGTCGCTTGGCGGTTCTGATATATTCTAAATTCTTGTGATCGGTCCAAACTATAAAAGGTACCCCCGAACCCTCTAACCAATGGCGCCACTCCTCCAGTGCTAACTTCACTGCCAACAACTCTCTGTTGCCAATGTCGTAGTTGCGTACCGCAGGTGATAACCGATGGGAAAGGAACGCGCAAGGGTGCATCTTGTCGTCAGAAGAGGAACGTTGGGAAAGTACCGCACCTACCCCCACCTCTGAAGCGTCCACCTCCACCACGAACTGACGCGAGGGATCGGGAGCTATGAGGATGGGAGCCGAAACAAAGCGGCTCTTGAGTTTGGCGAATGCAGCCTCGGCTGTATCGGACCACCTGAACGTCACTCTGGGGGAGGTTAAGGCGGTAAGAGGAGCGACTATCTGGCTAAAGTTGCGAACGAAACGCCGGTAGAAATTGGCGAATCCCAGAAACATCTGTAGGGCCTTACGGGAATCTGGGCTTGGCCAATCCACCACAGCCTTAACCTTGTCAGGATCCATGCGAATACCTTCAGTCGAGACGATGTAACCTATGAATGGAACGGATTGTGCATGAAAAATGCATTTCTCCGCCTTGACAAAAAGTCCATTCTCCAACAACCTCTGAAGCACTTGTCTGACGTGCTGAACGTGTTCCTGGAGAGAAGAAGAAAAAATCAGTATGTCATCCAGGTAAACATATATGAACTGATCAATCATATCTCTCAGCACGTCATTGACGAGTGCCTGGAAAACCGCTGGGGAGTTGGATAGCCCAAAAGGCATGACCAAATATTCGAAGTGCCCTCTGGGGTGTTAAACGCGGTCTTCCATTCGTCCCCCCCCCTTATGCGAACCAAATGATATGCATTCCGTAAATCCAACTTAGTGAACACGGATGCTCCCTGTAACCTTTCAAAGGCTGAGGACATCAACGGTAAGGGATAGGTATTCTTCACTGTGATGTTATTCAACCCACGGTAATCAATGCAAGGACGCAGAGAACCGTCCTTCTTCCCCACAAAGAAGAACCCCGCCCCCGCTGGAGAAGAGGAAGGACGAATGAATCCAGATGCCAGAGAATCAGAGATGTATCTCTCCATAGCCTCCCTCTCAGGAACAGAGAGTGAATATAACTTGCCTTTAGGCGGAGACTCACCTGGCAATAATTCTATTGCACAGTCATAGGGACATTGAGCAGGAAGAGAAGAATCACGGGACTTACTGAACACCTCCTTCAGGTCGAGGTATTCAACCGGCACGTTAGACAAATCCACTGCCTCCTCTAGAAACACAGAATCAGACACAGACGAACAAGCAGACACCAAACAGGACTCAAGGCACTTGTTACTCCACATGGATATAGAGTTATGACCCCAGTCAACTCTAGGGTTGTGTTGGGTGAGCCAAGGGTGGCCGAGAACTAATGGTGCAAGGGGTGAGTCCATGAGTAGAAATGATAGTGTCTCAGTGTGATTGCCAGAAGTGATGAGTGTGATAGGTTCAGTGGTGTGAGAAATGATGGGGAGTTCTTGACCATTGAGAGCGTTGACGGATATCTTGTGCGAGAGTGAGGTGATAGGAATCTGGAGTTTGTGAGCGAGCTTGAAGTCCATGAAATTACCCTCTGCTCCTGAGTCCAGTAAGGCTTGGGTGTCGTGCGTGTGGGTGGCCCATCTTAGTCTTACCGGGAGGAGAGTAGATGATGAGGTCTTCTCTGTGGTGACACCACCCGATAGTAGCCTCATGCTTACTACCGGGCCTGATCTTTTAACGGGCAGGAGTGGATAAAGTGGCCCGCTCTACCACAGTAGAGACAGAGTCCTTGGGATCTCCGCCTCTCCCTCTCTTCCCGGGAGAGGCGAGCTCTCCCCAGCTGCATGGGTTCGTGAGCGGAGGCTGAACTGGCCGTGTTCCCGCCGCTGGGATGCCAGCCCTCCGTGTCGTTATACGGTCTGTTAGGGCATGCTTGGCGGCCAATACGACTCAGACGAGCGTCGACCCTCAAGGCTAGTTCCACTAGTCCATTTAAATTCCTGGGAAGGTCCAGAACATAAATCTCCTTCTGGATCCGGTCCTCCAGCCCATGCAGGAACATGTCCCACTGCGCCTCCTCGTTCCACTGACACTCTGCGGCCAGAGTGTGGAATTGGATGGAGTATTCCGATACTGAACGGTCTCCTTGGCGAAGGTCAGCGAGTAGTCTGGCCGCCTCCCTACCCGCCACGGCCCGATCGAAGACCCTTCTCATCTCCTCGGAGAGTGTCTGGAAAGAGGTGCAGCATGGGTCCTGGTTCGCCCACACCGCCTATCCCCAAAGAGCCGCTTTGCCTGATAGCAGTGTGAGTACGAATGCTACCTTAGACTGTTCACGGTTGAAGGTCCGTGGCTGCAACGAGAATTGCATGGAACATCTCGTAAGAAAAGCTCTGCAATAGTCAGGATCACCTGAATAACCCTCTGGTGTCGGTAGCCGTGGCTCTAGCTGGGAATCCGGCTCTGGCGGGGCGGGTTGAACTGCCGGTGTAGGTGGCGCAGCGAGACCCCTCAGATGTTGTAATTGTTGGGTCAGCTGGGATACCTGCGTCGCAAGGGCTTGTACTGCCCGACCTGTGCTGGAGATGTTCTCCTCTTGTTGATCCATTCTCGTGATACTGCGGGAAATGAATTCGGTCAGACTCGTTGAACTCGCTGCATCCATGGTCTGGTCAGATCGTTCTGTGACAATACAGAGGCGGATGCAAGATGCAAGCAACGATGGTTTAATGAATACAGTTTACAGCAGCAACAGGACAGACAGACTGTACTCAGACGGAATCCGACCCAGGGACTAGGGCGCATCTTCCGATGATAGCGTGCTGAGAAATCCAGGGGAGTGTGTCCGGATGGGTAGGAGGGAGCACAGCAGATAATCCACACAAGGGCGGTGAGAGATGAGCACGGACACACGACACAACCTCAGAGAAGTAACAACGATCTGACAACAAGAAACTCTGGTTACAGAACATATAAAGGGAAGATAAGGGATTCCAGCTGGCACAGACAATCAGGCCGAGATTGGGAACCACGCCCACACAAACACGGGAGAGAGAGAGAGAGAGAGAGAGAGAGAGAGAGAGAGAGAGAGAGAGAGAGAGAGAGAAAGAGAAAGAGAAAGAGAGAGGGAGGCAGTGGATTCATGAACCGTGACAGTTACATGTGCAACCAGAGGACAAAAAAACTCTAGACCCCCTTTACTCTTTGATTGCCCTCCATCTCTCTCCAGAGTGCGTTCTGTTAGGTGACCTAAACTGGGATATGCTTAACACCCCGTCAGTCCTAAAATCTAAGCTAGATGCCCTCAATCTCACACAAATTATCAAGGAACACACCAGGTACAACCCTAAATCCGTAAACATGGGCACCCTCATAGATATCATCCTGACCAACCTGCCCTCTAAATACACCTCTGCTGTCTTCAACCAGTATCTCAGCGATCACTGCCTCATTGCCTGCATCTGCTATGGGTCCGTGGTCAAAGGACCACCCCTCATCACTGTCAAACGCTCCCTAAAACACTTCTGTGAGCAGGCCTTTCTAATCGACCAGGCCCGGGTATCCTGGAAGGATATTGACCTCATCCCGTCAGTAGAGGATGCCTGGTCGATCTTTAAAAGTAATTTCCTCACCATCTTAAATAAGAATACCCCTTTCAAAAAATGTAGAACTAAGAAAAGATATAGCCTTTGGTTCACTCCAGACCTGACTGCCCTCGACCAGCACAAAAACATCCTGTGGCGGACTGCACTAGCATCGCATAGTCCCCGCGATATGCAACCTTTCAGGTAAGTCAGGAACCAATACACGCAGTCAGTCAGGAAAGCAAAGGCTAGCTTTTTCAAACAGAAATGTTCATCCTGTAGCTCTAACTCCCAAAACTTTCGGGACACTGTAAAGTCCATGGAAAATAAGAGCACCTCCTCCCATTTGACCACTGCACTGAGGATAGGAAACACTGTCACCAGCGATAAATCCACGAAAATTGAGAATTTCAATAACCATTTCTCTAGGGCTGGCCATGCTTTCGTCCTGGTTACCCCAACCCAGCCAACCCCCCGCAGTTACTTGCCCAAGCCTCCCCAGCATCTCTTTCACCCAAATCCAAATACCAGATGTTCTGAAAGAGCTGCAAAATCTGGACCCGTACAAACCAGCTGGGCTAGACAATCTGTACCCTCTTTTCCTAAAATTATCCGCCGCCATTGTTGCAACCCCTATTACCAGTCTGTTCAACCTGTCTTTCGTATCCTGCCCTGCCTTTCTAAAGTCTTCGAAAGCCAAGTTAACAAACAGATCACTGATAATTTCTGTGCAATCCGGTTTCTGTGCAATCCGTTTTCTGAGCTGGTCACGGGTGCACCTCAGCCACGCTCAAGGTACTAAACGATATCATAACTGCCATCGATAAAAGACAGCACTGTGCAGCCAACTTCATGGACCTGGCCAAGGCTTTCGACTCTGTCAATCACCGTATTCTTATCGGCTGACTCAACAGCCTTGGTTTCTCAAATGACTGCCTCGCCTAGTTCACCAACTACTTCTCAGATAGAATTCAGTGTGTCAAATCGGAGGTCCTGTTGTCCGGACCTCTGGCAGTCTCTATGGGGGTGCCACATGGTTCAATTCTTGGGCAGACTCTTTTATCTGCATATATCAACGATGTCGCTCTTGCTGCGGGTGATTCCCTGATCCGCCTCTACGCAGACGACACAATTCTGTATACATCTGGCCCTTCTTTAGACACTGTGTTAACAAACCTCCAAACGAGCTTCATACAACACTCCTTCAGTGGCCTCCAACTGCTCTTAAACGCTAGTAAAACTAAATGCACGCTCTTCAACCGATTGCTGCTGGCCCGCTCGACCAGCATACTCTGGACGGTTCTGACTTAGAACATGTGGACAACTACAAATACCTTGGTGTCTGGCTAGACTGTAAACTCTCCTTCCAGACTCATATTAAACATCTCCAATCAAAAAAGAAATCTAGAATCGGCTTCCTATTTCACAACAAAGCCTCCTTCACTCACGCTGCCAAACATACCCTCGTAAAATTGACTATCCTACCGATCCTTGACTTCCGCAATGTCATTTAAAAATAGCCTCCAACACGCTACTCAGCAAACTGGATGCAGTCTATCACAGTGCTATCCGTTTTGTCAGCAAAGCCCCATATACCACCCACCACTGTGACCTGTATGCACTTGTCGGCTGTCCCTCACTACATATTCGTTGCCAGACCCACTTGCTCCAGGTCATCTATAAGTCTTTGCTAGGTAAGCTCCGCCTTATCCCAGCTCACTGGTCACTGCTCACTGCTCCAGCAGGTTTAACTCACTGGTCATCCCCAAAGTCAACACCTCCTTTGGCCGCCATTCCGTCCAGTTCTTTGCCGCCAATGACTGGAACGAATTGCAAAAAACGCTGAAGTTGGAAGTCACTAACTTTAAGCATCAGCTCTCTGCCCAAACTGCATATAGACTTTTTCTATTGTGTTATTGACTGTACGTTTGTTTATTCCATGTGTAACTCTGCATTGTTGTTTGTGTCGCACTGCTTTGCTTTATCTTGGCCAGGTCGCAGTTGTAAATGAGAACTTGTTCTCAACTGGCTTACCTGGTTAAATAAAGGTGAGATAAAAAAATAAATAATAAAATACTCCACACACAGAGACACATACAAAGCTCTCCCTTGCCCTCCATTTGGCAAATCTGACCATAATTATATCCTCTTGATTCCTGCTGTCATGACGTTGGCCTCTTTGGGTATAGCAACCCCATCCCCCTCTCCCTGCCTCCCCTTTGCCTCCTTCAACTAGGCTGCTGTGGTCAGAGGTCGTAAATTCCTGAGAAGACCCTGCCACATGGCCACATAGTAGAGAGAGAGTAAATTTTCATAGAGGTCAAAGGAAATCCTTCCACCTCACAGAACTTGAGGTACGAACAAATTTCATGTTCCGGAGAAAGTATAAAAGATCGGTGAAGAATCCAGCTACGAACGGGTCCGTTTGTTACAACTTGGGGAAGCTCATGGGAGACCGTGTGGCCACATTACCATAACGCTCTTTATATAATAGCCTCAGATATGAGGTTTACATCTAATTGTTGTATAAGATGAATGAGTGAGTATGATACTGTTTGTGTAATTGTGTAATATGATTTTGGACTGTTTAATGAAGAAAAATACAATTCCCTTTTGATTTGAACTAAATCAGAGGACCGCCCCTGAGCCCAGTTAGGGTCAGACATCCTGGGACAGCCCTCTTCGGCCCTTCCGAATAAAACCCCCACTCGGGTTTTCGATCAGCAGACCGAGCTTACCTCAATTACGAGATGGCTAAAGGTTGCAAACCATGTTTTTCTCCATTTGGAGGACAAAGGTTGTAGACCATTGCTGAATCTTTTAACCATACCAGGTGGTTAAACTCTTAGACTATCGATGCCGAGAGAATAAGAACAAGTCTTTGATATTAATTACTAGTCTGCAGCTAGGAATTCGGTATCATTGAATGCGAAGAATGACAACCGCCAAAACACCCATTCTATAACAAATGTCAGTCTGAACAATCCCCTCTAACCACAAGCGAGAGAGGGAGAGAGACGGAAAATTCTACAAAATAAACAAACTTTTCACCAGCGATCAAGACGACACACTGAGCATAAATATATATATTGATTGCAATTGTTCCCGAATGAGTGAGCATTCATATGTAAAGGATTAGCAATTCAATTGTTAGAATTATTAACGTTGCAGTGACTTCTTAGTCGACCCCCACTTCCCCTTTTGTCTAACAAGCCGCCATGCCGGTTTAGCCCACTAGGGCACATTCTCCTATCATTTCATGTAACCACATTTACCTTGTTTGTTTGTTTATGCATTTCTGTGAATTACTTAGTTAGTAATAAATAAATGATTTAAGACCATTGATGTATGGATGACTGATAGTGAAGACTGGGTTCGTGCAGATAGACAATTGGAATGAGACTAACGTGAGGAAAAGTAAATAATTCATTAATTCGAAGACTAATTGATCAGATAAAATATCTGAAAAGATTTTAGGAATGATAACTTTGTATCTTAATATTTTTCCTTGGTGCCCCGACTTCCTAGTAATTACGGTTACATGATTAATCAGTCTAATCGCGTAATAACTCATTACAGAGAATCTTTGATAAAAACTATCAGTCTTCAGTTAATGATAGTAAAGACACGACACTGCTTACAAGCAAAAACTAAATCAGGAAGTACCAGTGACTCGCTCAATACGGAAGAGGTCAGATCACGCGGATGCTATGCTACAGGACTGTTTTGCTAGCACAGACAGGAATAGGTTCCGGGATTCATCCAATGGCATTGAGGAGTATTCCACCTCAGTCACTGGCTTCGTCAGTAAGTGCATTAACGGCATTGTCCCCACGGTGACTGTATGTACATTTTCCAACCAGATGCCATAGATTGCACAGGCAATATCCGACCCGAGCTAAAGGCTAGTGCTTCCGCTTTCAAGGAGTGGGACACTAATCCACTCGTTGGATGTGGCAGGGCTTGAAACTATTACGGACTACAAAGGGAAACACAACAGTGAGCTGCCCAGTGATGCAACCCTACCAGTAGAGCTAAATGCCTTTTATGCTCGCTTCGAGGCAAGCAATACTGAAGCATGCATGAGAGAACCAGCTGCGGTGCCAGACGGATTACCAGGAATGATTATCAGGACATGTACTCAAAGTATACGTGGACCAACTGGCAAGTGTCTTCACTGACATTTTCAACCTCTCCCTGGCCGAGTCTGTAATACCTACATGTTTCAAATAGACCACCATAGTCCCTGTGCCCAAGAAAGCGAAGGTAACCTGCCTAAATAATTACAACTCACGTCGTTAGCCATGAAGTGCTTTGAATGTCTGGTCATGTTAAACATCAACACCATCATGCAAGAAACCATAGATCAACTCCAATTAGCATTCCGCCCCAACAGATCCACAGATGACGCAATCTCAATCACACTCCACACTGCCCTTTCCCACCTACACAAAAGGAACACCCATGTGAGAATGCTGTTCATTGACTACAGTTCAGCGTTCAACACCATAGTGCCCACAAAACTCATCACTAAGATAAGCACCCTGGGACTAAACACCTCCCTCTGCAACTGGATCCTGGACTTCCGGTCAGACCGGCCCCAGGTGGTAAGGGTAGGCAACAACACATCTGCCACGCTGATCTTCAACACTGGGGCACCTCAAGGGTGTGTGGTTAGTCCCCTCCTGTACTCTCTGTTCACCCACGTCTGCGTGACTCCAACACCATCATTAACTTTGCTGACTACACAACAGTGGTAGGCCTGATCACCGACAACGATGAGACAGCCTTTAGGGAGGAAGTCAGAGACTTGGCAGTGTGGTGTCAGGACAACAACGTCTCTCTCAATGTGAGCAAGACAAAGGAGCTGATGGTGGACTATGGGAAAAGGGAGGCCGAACAGGCCCCCATTAACATCGAAGGGACAGAAGTGGAGCGGGTCGAGAATTTCAAGTTCCTTGGTGTCCACATCACCAACAAACTATCATGGTCCAAACACACAAAGACAGTTGTGAAGAGGGCACAACATCACCTTTTCCCTCTCAGGAGACTGAAAAGATTTGGCCTTGGTCCCCAGATCCTGAAAAAGTTTTACAGCGGCACCATAGAGATCATCCTGAGCGGGTCGCATCACCGCCTGGTATGGCAACTGCTCGGCACCTGACCATAAGGCACTACAGAGGGTAATGCATACTGACCAGTACATCACTGGGACCAAGCTTCCTGACATCCAGGACTTAAATACTAGGCAGTGTCAGAGGAAGACCCAAAACATTTTCAAAGATTCCAGTTACCCAAGTTATAGACGGTTCTCTCTGCTACCGCATGGCAAGCGGTACCGGAGAGCCAAGTCGAGGACCAAAAGGCTCCTTAAACAGCTTCTACCTCCAAGCCATAAGACTGTCGGGGGGCTAGGGTCAGTTTGTTATATCTGGAGTACTTCTCCTGTCCTATTCGGTGTCCTGTGTGAATTTAAGTGTGCTCTCTCTAATTCTCTCTTTCTCTCTTTCTTTCTCTCTCTCGGAGGACCTGAGCCCTAGGACCATGCCTCAGGACTACCTGACATGATGACTCCTTGCTGTCCCCAGTCCACCTGGCCGTGCTGCTGCTCCAGTTTCAACTGTTCTGCCTTATTATTATTTGACCATGCTGGTCATTTATGAACATTTGAACATCTTGGCCATGTTCTGTTATAATCTCTACCCGGCACAGCCAGAAGAGGACTGGCCACCTCACATAGCCTGGTTCCTCTCTAGGTTTCTTCCTAGGCTTTGGCCTTTCTAGGGAGTTTTTCCTAGCCACCGTGCTTCTACACCTGCATTGCTTGCTGTTTGGTGTTTTAGGCTGGGTTTCTGTACAGCACTTTGAGATATCAGCTGATGTACGAAGGGCTATATAAATACATTTGATTTGATTTAATCAAATGGCCATCCGGACTATTTATTACATTATTACATTATTACATTGCCCCCCCCCTTTATACAATGCCCCTTTCTATAGTGTTTACATACCCTACATTACTCATCTCATATGTATATACATGTACTGTACTCTATGTCATCTACTGCATCTTGCCTTTGCCATTCTGCCATCGCTCAAGCATATATTTATATGTACATATTCTTATTAATTCCTTTACACTTGTGTGTATAATGTAGTTGTTGTGAAATTGTTAGATTACGTGTTAGATATTACTGCATGGTCGGAACTAGAAGCACAAGCATTTCGCTACACTCGCATTAACGTCTGCTAACCATTTGTATGTGACCAATAAAATTTGGTTTGATTTGATTTGAGTTGAAAGCCGAATCCACTAATTTGATGGCCTTGTAGTGTAGGTGGTGCAACAGGTTGAATTCTTAGGTCTGGCGTAGAGTGCATTTTACGTCAGACCTAGAGTTACTACCCATTTATGACCAACTGGTGCAACCGGCCCCAGAGGTGCATTCTCTGTCATATATTGGGACGAAGAACTGAGGGCTCATACAGACAGCTCCAGACTTGTTGTCATATTTCCCTTGAAGCTACTGCTGTTTACATTTCCTTTCTGACATTAAAGAGCAACATTGTTTTGGTTAGACTGACGGAGAGGTTTTAAATTGCACTACCATTAAAATGACATGCTAAAGTTAAACTTGTTTGTTGAGTTCAAACATGTTTCTCAAACCTGCATAGGTTTAACCCTTTTAATTTTTTTTGGGGCGTAAAGCAATACCACCATTACCACCACCACCCAGCTGTGCTGTATCATACTACCATTTCTGTGTTGAATAGTAGTGTGACTACATCTGCATTTTGTGTCAATTTGTGTGTAATCCTTAATTTGTTCTGTAACAAAACCCCCCAAAAATAGGACCATCTTTGTATCTGATAAATGTGTAATAATCAGTTTTCCATTAGCCTGTAAATACATTGCAATCTTTAGACTTTCTAACTTTGGCTAGACTCAATCACTGGAGTAAAAGGAACGAACCTTGGGGGACCTGTGGAACTAATTGTAGTCTTGCAGCAGATCACATACATGAAGACCATCTCGACCTTATCTGAGATAGAATTCACCCTTTCCCTGTCCGTCTGTCTGTCTGGCTTATGAAATGCCTCCCGAACATGGACAGACAGACTGTGTTCAACTACTATTCAAAATAATGTCAAATATTTACAATAGAAACAATAGAATAGTTCCAAAACTGCAAACTCTGCCCATCAGGCACTCCGGGCAGGCTAAAGAAAATGCTCAAAGTATTTGTAAGATTTCAAGTAGTATTTGAACCCAGGTCAGACTGACAGACAGCCAGTCATGCAGTGGAGCAGTGAAGGGAGGAGAGGATATGGGAACCATGAGGGTGGAGACAATAACAACTAGGGAGGGCAAGATTAGACAGAAGAAAATGCAATCCATCTGTCACCTGAGTAAGTTAGAAGACATGTACCGACATGCAAGGCTGTGTGTGATATAGAGACCTCACCCATTCCCAGCATCTGACCCATCTCCATGCTCCGCTGTGTGATTATTGGTTTTATCTACGCAGTGAATGAAATGATAACGTGCATGAATAGGGACAGTGAACCACAGCCAGCCAACCTGCATGAGTATTCAGCAGCGGGAGTTTATTTAGAAGGTGTCAAGTCGAGGACAATTCACACAATGGTTTATGGTACACTTTAAGTTTATTGGCTGGGGTAAAAAGTAGTCTAAAGGACATCTTGGCCATGTGAACTATGTTCTTTCACTTTCGTGAATTTATTTATTTAAAAAAATGTTTTTATTTGTCACATGCCCTGAATACAATAGCTGTAGACCTTACAGTGAAATGCTTACTTACAAGCCCTTAACCAACCATGCAGTTTTAAGAAAAAAAGTGTTAAGAAAGTATTTACTAAATAACCTCAAGTAAAAAAAAATGAAAATAGGGGATAGAAGCTGTTAAGAAGCCTTTTGGACCTAAACTTAGCAGAGAGAACAGTCTATGACTAGGGTGGTTGGAGTCTTCGGCAAGTCTTTTAGGGCCTTCCTCTGACACCACCTTGTATAGAGGTCCTAGATGGCAGGAAGCTTGGCCCCTGTGATATACTGGGCCGTATGCACTACACTCTGTAGTGCCTTGCGGTCGGACGCCAGGCAATAGCAATACAAGGCAGTAATGCAACCAGTCAGGATGCTCTCGATGGTGCAGCTGTATAACGTTTTGAGGATCTGATGACCCATGCCAAATCTTTTCAGTCTCCTGAGGGGGAATAGGCGTTGTCTTGCCCTCTTCGTGACTGTCTTGGTGTATTTGGACCATGATAGTTTGTTGGTGATGTGGACACCAAGGAACTTGAAGCTCTCAACCGGCTCCACTACAGCCCCGTCAATGAGAATGGGGGCGTGCTCGGCCCTCCTTTTCCTGTAGTCCACGATCACCTCCTTGTCCTGATCACATTGAAGGAGAGGTTGTTATCCTGGCACTACACTGCCAGGTTTCTGATCTCCTCCCTATTGGGTGTCTCATCATTGTCGGTGATCAGGTTTACCACTGTTTTGTCGCCGGCAAACTTAATGATGGTGTTGCAGTCATATTTGGCCATGCAGACGTGGGTGAACATGGAGTACAGGATGGAACTGAGCATGCACCCCTGGGTGGCCCCTGTGATGATGATCAGCGTGGCAGATGTGTTGCTACCTACCCTTATCACCTGGGGGCGGCCCGTCAGGAAGGTGTTTAGTCCCAGGGTCCATAGTGATAAGCTTTGAGGGAACTATGGTGTTGAACTCTGAGCTGTAGTCAATGAATAACATTCTCACGTAGCTGTTCCTTTTGTCCAGGTGGGAAAGGGCTTTTTGTTTTTACAGTGACTATGGTGGTCTGCTTGAAACATGTTGGTATTATAGACTCGGTCAGGGACGGGTTGAAAATGTCAGTAAAGATACCTGCCAGTTGGTCAACACATGCTCGGAGTACACGTTCCTAGTAATCCATCTGGTCTTGCGGCCTTGTGAATGTTGACCTGTTTAAAGGTCTTACTCACATCGGCTACACAGTCATCCAGAACAGCTGGTGCTCTCATGCCTGCTTCAGTGTTCCTTGCCTCGAAACGTGCATAGAAGTCATTTTGCTCATCTTGTAGGCTCGTGTCACTGGGCAGCTCGCGGCTGTGCTTCCCTTTGTAGTCCGTAATAGTTTGCAAGCCCTGATACATCTGACAATCTTAGTCCTGTATTGCCACTTTGCCTGTTTGATGGTTCTTCGGAGGGCATAGCAGGATTTCTTATAAGCGTCCGGGTTAGAGTCCTGCTCCATGAAAGCAGCAGCTCTACCCTTTAGCTCAGTGCGGATGTTGCCTGTAATCCATGGCTTCTTGTTGGGGTATGTACGTGCGGTCACTGTGGGGACGATGTCCTCAATGCACTTATTGATGAAGCCAGTGACTGATGTGGTGTACTCCTCAATGCCATCGGAAGAATCCCAGAACTGCTAGCAAAACAGTCCTGTAGCTTAGCATCTGCATCATCTGACCACTTCCATATTGAGCGAGTCACTGGTACTTCCTGCTTTAGTTTTTGCTTGTGAGCAGCAGGAATCAGGAGGATAGAGTTATGGTCAGATTTGCCAAATGGAGGGCGAGGGCGAGGGAGAGCATTGTATGCGTCTCTGTGTGTGAAGTAAAGGTGGTCGAGAGCTTTTTTTTTTACGCTGGTAGAAATTAGGTCAAACAGATTTAAGTTTCCTTGCATCAAAGTCCCCGGCCACTAGGAGCACCATCTCTGGATGAGCATTTTCTTGTTTGCCTTATAGTTGGTTGAGAGAGGTCTTAGTTCCAGCATCGGTTTGTGGTGGTAAATAGACAGCTACGAAAAATATAGATTAAAAACTCTATGGTAAATAGTGGTGTCTACAGCTTATCATGAGATACTCTACCTCAGGCGAGCAAAACCTTGAGACTTTCTTAATATTAGATTTCGTGCACCAGCTGTTATTTACAAATGGACACAGACCGCCTCCCCTTGTCTTACCAGAGGCAGCTGTTCTATCTTGACGATGGACAGAAAACCCAGACAGCTGTATGTCATCCATGTCATAGTTCAACCACGACTATGTGAAACATAAGATATTACAGTTTTTAATTGTCCCGTTGGTAGGATATTCTTGATCGGAGCTCATCATGTTCATTATCCAAAGATTATCCACTCTGTGTCGGATTCTTACAAGGGACCTGACCTATGTCCCCTCTATCTCTGACTCTTCTTCATGCGAATCACATGGATTTGGGCCTTATCTGGTGTCTGAAGTAAATACTTTGCATACGACTCATTAAACATAAGATCTTAGTCCAGTACGAGGTGAATAATCGCTGTTCTGATATCCAGAAGCTCTTTCCCGTCATAAGAGACGGTGGCAGAAACAATATACCAGTATAGCAGTATTATAGTATACAGTATTTGTCAACTACCAGTACAGTATGGCAGTTTTATAGTACAGTATTTGTCAACTACCAGTATGGCAGTATTATAGTATATAGTATTTCACAGCTACCAGTGTGCAAACCCAAGAATGCTTCAACAAAATCAATCTGTGTGAGTAGATATGACTGGTGCGTATGTATGATGTTAGCCTGGGATGTCTGTATAAGAGCAGACTGCCGTGTGTGTGCCTCTTTGTCTCATGAGAACTCCAATCAACTAAGCTATATGATGAGGGGGACATGAGGCAGACATGAACTATCTTCTACCTCCCACCCTGCACCCTGAATACCGCTTCGGTTTTCAAATCACGCAGAGGGCTTGGGCTGTTGCATGATAGCAACCAAAGCCTACGTAGGTCAGTTTATAACATTCCATCATTGGTTACTCTGAGAGTTCCCCATATTGATATCGGCCTCAGGCCCAATGTTGCTAACCTTGCAAAAGTAATTCACATTTTTTTATTTTATCTTTATTCAACTAGGCAAGTCAGTTAAGAACACATTATTATTTACAATGACGGCCTAGGAACAGTGGGTTAACTGCCTTGCTCAGGGGCAGAATGACAGATTTTTACCTTGTCAGCTCTGGGATTCGATCTAGCAACCTTTTGGTAACTGGCCCAACGAAACGTTCTTTGACTCTGTCATACAGTATACGCTTTTATTTTTCGTTGTCCTAGGCTACCTGGCTAAATACTTGCTTGATAGCCTAACTTTATTTCATGGACAACGTTAGCTAGTTAACATTATCCTTTTACTCTAGCTACATATTGGACTACCATCCTCTCAGGACAGAGGCACAACAATGTATGAATTTATGGTTGGATCAGAATTGCCATTATAATCATTGAATTAAGCAAAACCACAAGTCCAAATCCATATGTTCATCGATGGCTAATTTAGGAAAGGGCCAATCTTAGCTAGCTAGCTAGCCACCGGAGGACAACAACACAATGAGATGCAACAATTCAAGTTGTTTCTGTCAATAACGTATTGTTCTAGATGTGATTGGAGTGAAGCCAATTCCAAACTGGCTTCCAAACTGGCTCACTCAATTTAGCTCAATGCTGATTGACTATTATTTTATACTTTTTTTTATCAAGTGCTTTATCAAATGCTCCCTGGTTTCCCTTGCATTCAATGCTATGGGCGGCAACAGTTTTTTTGACCAGACAGCATCAGGTAGATGGCCTACACATACAGAGACAGAGATCCGCTGTTTCGCTCACTCGGATGCTTTCTCCGGTGAGATACATTCAGGCTCTGGCAAATTGAAGGAAAATTATGAAACACAGAGAGACGAAAGAGGATCTCTAACCTCTCATTAGTACCAGTCACCACAGCCTGCTCAGTGCTCTGTCACATATCTCAACAGGTCAGGGGGCAATAAGGTTTGAGATAGGAAGGAAAGGGTTTGTGAAACTACACACCACCCTCAAGATCTTGATGACTACGTTGCTTTCTCAAGAACTAAGCAGAATGAAGCTGGAACAGACTGCCCCCCTGGAACAGACACTGCAAGTTGTTTCAGTAGCTTATGCAGTCTGTTGGTTTCCTCAGAGCTCTCTGCTCTCTTATCTGTTTAGGTTCCACTTGAATGGCAGTGTGTTCTGTAGGTGTGTTTAGCCAGATAGTACTGAGCGCATACAGGTACTTTACAATACCTACATTATTCAGCGTCAGAGTTGAAAGCATATACTACAAAACGCCGCACAGATAAAATATGGAAAATGTTACCAGTCGGCAGTAGCTCTTTGGTTGCAAGGGGGATTCCTCAGCCCCGCCTAGACGAAGCATACAGGTTTCCATATGGAAAGTCTTTGAGCCTGCCTGCATGGGCCCCTTATTTGCCATTTAGTTTGTGTTCCAAATGACACCCTATTCCCTAGATACAGTAGTGTGCTACTTTTATTATATCTCTATGGGCAGTGGTCAAAAGTAGCACGCTACATAGGGAGGAGGGTGCCATTTGGGATGCCTGTCCTGGCTGCCATAATGAAACAAAGTCTTTCCTGTTAGAGAAGATGGATCCCTTCAGAGTGGAATAGCAGGATGGAGCAGTAAGAGTGTGTGTGTGTGTGTGTGCGTGTGCGTGCACGTTAGTGCATGCATGGGTAGGTGCGTGCATGGCTGGGTGTGTGCGCTGACCTATAACCCTGTTTCATGCGACACTCTACTTGTGGATTGTCTTACTGGTTTGGCCAGTCTTTCACTGGGATGAGGCTGGATGAAGTCCAACACAACCTAGATAGATGGATGGAGGGGGAAAGTGACGTTCTGCCTCACTAGTTGCGTTCCACTTCATCTAAGGGGTCCTTGTTTATGAAGGAGAAGGTAGGTGGGCTGGCCAAAATGGTCATTGTAGGACCAGAGCTAAGGAGTCCTTGTTTTTAAAGGAGAAGGGAGGTGGGCTGGCGAAAATGTGGTTCTGGACATAAAAATAAATACGTCTTCAGAGTATAGGCTAATCTTATCTTCATCTTCATGTCTCCTGCATTACTTCAGAGACTGAATGAATGAACTATACCCTTATTGTTTCACATCGATGAATCATCAATGCAGTATAGATAGACCTTAACGAACACCACCAGTCCTGCCTGTCCTGTACTGAAGCAAGGTGTGCCTCCTGTTGTTTGTACTGCGGGGTTAGGAAACGACATGACACATTCCTCACACTCGACAGAACAGAAAAACTGCCCCAGTAGAATATTAGTTTAGTCTCCCTGAACTGAATGAGCCTTTCATCTTTTGCTACTGATGTAGGATCTTAATTTGAGCCACTTGCTACAGGATGAAAATAATCCTGCAGCAACAGGGAATGTGAATTATTATGTGGATTATAATGAATAGGCATTTTTGTAGAGGTTGATACATTTTGCATTAGGGCAAATCAAGTCTGATATTTCAAAGTAGAAATTACAAACTTCAGAAGCTTTTTTAAACCTCAAATACACTACAATCTTTACAGTTCCTGCTTTGCAGGAAAGTTCAGTTCAAATTAAGATCCTACATCTGTACATACCATTGTTTGATCTTTATATGACTAGGATGGTCACCGCTGCACTATTGCCGTCATGTGACGTTTAGTCAATATTTGTGAATGAATGGGTGAGACCCGTGTTGAACGGAGGAGGGCATTTGAGCTAGCCCATTCATAAAGTCCACACTCTGCATGGGAAACAGTCTCAAACACATCATTGACTATATATAGTATAAGTTGTGACTGTCATTAATCAGTTTTAAGTAACATTGCACTTGTTGATCATGATATACTAACCGAGATATGCACAAAATCAAAGACTAAAATAAATGAATGAATGAATGAATGATTGCAGCCGCTCCCCATTGGTAGTAACTTTCAGCTTCTGGATCTTTCATTCAGAGATCCAGTTGATTTAAAAATGAATGGGTCTCCAACCGGTTCTATACACCCCTTCTTCCTGGGCAACCGGCTCTCTGCATCACTTCTTCCTGACCTCCCCATATTTGACCTTTCACCTGGAAGGCCAACATTAACTCTCCGCTGATTTTCCAGGACCCTCCCGACCCTTCCCAGAGCAGTCCGTGAGAATATTCCTAGGGGGTTGTCATCTAAGATCAGCCTTTACAGCGTTGACCTTTGAACTGTGTATTGACCTATGAACTGTGTCCTAGGCCCTCTTGATCTCCTGGGCCCTTGTTACCCAGCTCCCCTGCATGGAAGGGATAGAGGGGGGGTCTATGAGGGTCTACTGCTCTGTGTCAACCAGCAGCCCACCCAGTTTAGCAGCTAGGGGTTAACTAGGCCCACAATCCCCCTTCCTTGTCTCTCTTTACCTCCTCAGCCTAACAGAAACCACCTGTGGCTATTTGGGCTATACTACAAAGTATTTCCTATATGTAAGGTCACAGGGACTCTCCCGATTCCCTTTCTGTCCTGGCTGATATAGCTATCAGACCTGGGTTCAAATCCTAATGCTACTTAAAAAAATATACTTTGTCTGTGCTTGATTGAGCTTGCCTGACCAAATGGAACAAATAGAATAGTCTCCAAACTACACAACCTGCCAATCTAACAATCCAGACAGGCTACAGCAAATGCTAAAAGTATTAGAAAGATTTCAAATAGTATTTGAACCCAGGTCGGGTAGCCAGTCACCAAAGCCTGAACCCTAGCTTCCTCACAGAGCATGGAGCCTAAATTAGCATCTCAATCAGACAGCCCCAGTATTTATCACTCTAATGATGAGACCAAGACAAAAACCTGAAAAACGTTCACAAGGTTGAGCCGAATAGTTTACCATCATAGATCATATAAAATGGATGAATTAGTGACTAAAGTGTTTGATGAAGGTGTCGTGTATTGATATTTTGTGAAGCCTTGTTTGAATTTTGTTCCAGTGAAATAATGAATCTTATGTTACTTCAGTTACGTGGCTAGAACGAAGTTGACATAGGCTACATTTGGACTTATGATTAATGTTGGATGTGTCTCTGCTCTGCTAAGCTGTCCTAGGTCTAGGCCTAGGTTTTATAGCTGATAACAAGCAATAACGACCTGTTGAAGGTGGGTTGACATACCAAATAACACCATGAGGCACTACAAAGGTTCTTAAGATAGAGGCCATCACCTAATGGCTGCTTTATTGAGGAAAATGGTACTTACTATGACTCAGATATCTGGTTGTCCTCTTGATAAGAGCTTCTGCTAAATGACTAAAAATGGTTTTAAATCACTTGCCTACACACACACAAATGACCAATCACCAATGACTCTAAATAGCCTGGACTAGGCTTGTTTCTCAAAATAGAGGTCATCACCTGCCTGCCCCCCTTTACCAAATCATACCACCTGTCCTGTCCTGCGCACAAAAACCATCTGGCGGAAACATTTTACTAGTGAGATAAAGTGCAAACGAGGATGATGTGTTTCACTTTGGATCATTGACTAATGGGTGTATAGCAGAGAGTAACCCCCGGGAGCCGATGACGTGGACGTGGGGTAAGACAGCCCGCTGCACCTCTCAGATTCAGAGGGGTTGAGTTCAATGCGGAACACACATTTTGGTTGAATGCATTCAGTTGGACAACTGACAGTGTTTATTTGGTCTTACAATACATTGTGTCTTCTACAGATCAGTTCAATGTCTTTCCTAAGTAGTCAGATACACAAAAATTACAACGCAGCACAAGACATATTTGGTATACTATTTCCTTTGTGCTCTCGCCAACATTTTGTCAATAAACGCATTTTGTTGCTCCGCAGCGGTTAACATAGTGTTGATCTCTGCAGTCGCTACCTTGAAAGGCCTGTTCAGTGATAGGGTCTGCTGTCCGGACCTCTGGCAGTCTCTATGGGGGTGCCACAGGGTTCAATTCTTGGACCGACTCTCTTCTCTGTATACATCAATGAGGTCGCTCTTGCTGCTGGTGAGTCCCTGATCCACCTCTACGCAGACGACACCATTCTGTATACTTCCGGCCCTTCTTTGGACACTGTGTTAACAACCCTCCAGGCAAGCTTCAATGCCATACAACTCTCCTTCCGTGGCCTCCAATTGCTCTTAAATACAAGTAAAACTAAATGCATGCTCTTCAACCGATCGCTACCTGCACCTACCCGCCTGTCCAACATCACTACTCTGGACGGCTCTGACTTAGAATACGTGGACAACTACAAATACTTAGGTGTCTGGTTAGACTGTAAACTCTCCTTCCAGACCCATATCAAACATCTCCAATCCAAAGTTAAATCTAGAATTGGCTTCCTATTTCGCAACAAAGCATCCTTCACTCATGCTGCCAAACATACCCTTGTAAAACTGACCATCCTACCAATCCTCGACTTTGGCGATGTCATTTACAAAATAGCCTCCAATACCCTACTCAACAAATTGGATGCAGTCTATCACAGTGCAATCCGTTTTATCACCAAAGCCCCATATACTACCCACCATTGCGACCTGTACGCTCTCGTTGGCTGGCCCTCGCTTCATACTCGTCGCCAAACCCACTGGCTCCATGTCATCTACAAGACCCTGCTAGGTAAAGTCCCCCCTTATCTCAGCTCGCTGGTCACCATAGCATCTCCCACCTGTAGCACACGCTCCAGCAGGTATATCTCTCTAGTCACCCCCAAGACCAATTCTTTCTTTGGCCGCCTCTCCTTCCAGTTCTCTGCTGCCAATGACTGGAACGAACTACAAAAATCTCTGAAACTGGAAACACTTATCTCCCTCACTAGCTTTAAGCACCAACTGTCAGAGCAGCTCACAGATTACTGCACCTGTACATAGCCCACCTAAAATTTAGCCCAAACAACTACCTCTTTCCCAACTGTATTTAATTTTTATTTATTTATTTATTTTGCTCCTTTGCACCCCATTATTTTTTTATTTCTACTTTGCACATTCTTCCATTGCAAAACTACCATTCCAGTATTTTACTTGCTATATTGTATTTACTTTGCCATCATGGCCTTTTTTTGCCTTTACCTCCCTTCTCACCTCATTTGCTCACATTGTATATAGACTTGTTTATACTGCATTATTGACTGTATGTTTGTTTTTACTCCATGTGTAACTCTGTGTCGTTTTATCTGTCGAACTGCTTTGCTTTATCTTGGCCAGGTCGCAATTGTAAATGAGAACTTGTTCTCAACTTGCCTACCTGGTTAAATAAAGGTAAAATAAAATAAAAAAATAAAAAATAAACTAAACTTAACAGCTGACATAGAGACAGATAGCAGATAAAGGGTAGGAATAGACCTTACATGGACGATGAGCCTTAAAATGATTAAACTAAACTAAAGTGAAGTATTTGTAACAGTTGTAATTGTCTGGTTATCTGGTTAACCTGAAGAGCTGATGTGTTGTAGAAAATATAAGGTATTTATAAACCCTTATAAGCATTTATAAGCCCCTCATGACAAACACAAGAAGAGATCTACTTCTAGGTTTAGTGCTCTGGATGTTGTGCAACATGATTTTCCATTCACCGTATACTAACCAACTCAAGGCAGGTCAATTGTGTAAAAATGGGCTTTGAAGGCAATAAGTGACAGGATGAACGCACGCACGCACGCACGCAGGCACACATACACTCACGTGTATGCTGTTTCACTCTTTTGTGGCTGTACATGATGACAAATATGTATTATTTATACTTATAATTATGACGTTAGCATTTCTTCTGAATTTAAACAGAGGAACTCTAAGCCGTCACAAAGTGTTTTTCCATTAAAGGTCCAATGCAGCCATTTTTATCTCAATATCAAATCATTTCTGGTTAACAACTAAGCACCTTACGGTGATTGTTTTCAATTAAAACAGTCAAAAAGAAACAAAAATAGCTTAGAAAATAGCAATTTCTCAGGCAAGAATTTTGTTAGGACTATCTGGGACGAGAAAACTGAAAACTATCTGTATTGGCAGAAAGATTTGGAACTCTCTTTCTTATTGGTTTATTAACACATTTACCTACTGGTAATGTCACCATGCAAGCCAAAACTCCATCCCACCAAAACAGGTCAGTCTGTACACTAAAAGTGCAATATCATAATTTTCACAATTTCACAGTATTATTCCAAACTCATAGTGTGGAAATATACAGTATATAAATCACAGGAAATCAAATTTTTTGACTGCACTGAGCCTTTAATGCAAGTGTTTTTCACCGATACACAACTTGAGAACTATTTAACAGACCATGTGCACATCAATGTACAAAAAATGACTGTGAAAACATTTGGAAGTCATGTAGAGCAAGTCTGGTCCATCAGTACCCCCAACAGAACACATTGTTGTTGTGACCCTGGACATGCACTCATTGAACTCATTGAGGATCAGTTGAATCAAGGGTGCTTGTCCAGGGTCCCAATAACCATGTGTACTGTTGGGGGTACTGGAGGACCAGGGATGGGAAACACTAATGTAAAGTAAGATAGAGGTTTAATGCAATGCAGCTTGCCTCATATGTCATGACAACAATAGAAGGGTTGGCTATACATTCTGCTATACAGAATCGGAACAGGCTAGTGAACCACATGACCGTACACTTAGTTAGTACTTATTCCACATACACGTATAAGGAGTGGACTGAGAATGTTTTGTAGGTGGATAATGAATGACCTCGGGCAAGTGAAATCATCATATTATCCTAAAATAGAAGTCAATGATGAAGACATGAAAACAAAGGGGACTTAACAAAATAATCTTGAGAGAAGGAAGACATTGTTATGTCCAGTATGAAATGACTAATTGTGTGTTGTGTGTCCTTGATTTAAAATAACAGTGTATTTTTAACAGCATGTCTCTCTCTCCTGGAACCAGAATGAGGAAAGAGGGGAAGGAGATAATTGTCCTTCTCATTCTGCTGTGTGTCTATGAGGGGTAGGGTTTCCTCTGCACTGTTCTAGCTAACTAATGTACTTCCTGAAAAGTCCAACTTTAGAACTCTACTGTCCCATCTCATCACTTCTGTAATCTTTAGAACTCTGCTGACCGATCTCATCACTTCTGTAATCTTTAGAACTCTGCTGTCCGATCTCATCACTTCTGGAATCTTTAGAACTCTACTGACCGATCTCATCACTTCTGTAATCTTTAGAACTCTACTGTCCGATCTCATCACTTTTGGAATCTTTAGAACTCTGCTCTCCGATCTCATCACTTCTGTAATCTTTAGAACTCTGCTGTCCGATCTCATCACTTCTGTAATCTTTAGAACTCTACTGTCCGATCTCATCACTTCTGTAATCTTTAGAACTCTACAGTCCGATCTCATCACTTCTGGAATCTTTAGAACTCTACTGTCCGGTCTCATCACTTCTGTATTCTTTAGAACTCTACAGTCCGATCTCATCACTTCTGGAATCTTTAGAACTCTACTGTCTGATCTCATCACTTCTGTAATCTTTAGAACTCTACTGTCCGATCTCATCACTTCTGTAATCTTTAGAACTCTACAGTCCGGTCTCATCACTTCTGTAATCTTTAGAACTCTACTGTCCGATCTCGTCACTTCTGTAATCTTTCGAACTCTACAGTCCGATCTCATCACTTCTGTAATATTTAGAACTCTACAGTCCGGTCTCATCACTTCTGTAATCTTTAGAACTCTACTGTCCGATCACGTCACTTCAGTAATCTTTAGAACTCTACTGTCTGATCTCGTCACTTCTGGAATCTTTAGAACTCTACTGTCCGATCTCATCACTTCTGTAATCTTTAGAACTCTGCTGTCCGATCTCATCACTTCTGTAATCTTTCGAACTCTACAGTCCGATCTCATCACTTCTGTAATATTTAGAACTCTACAGTCCGGTCTCATCACTTCTGTAATCTTTAGAACTCTACTGTCCGATCACGTCACTTCAGTAATCTTTAGAACTCTACTGTCTGATCTCGTCACTTCTGGAATCTTTAGAACTCTACTGTCCGATCTCATCACTTCTGTAATCTTTAGAACTCTGCTGTCCGATCTCATCACTTCTGTAATCTTTAGAACTCTACAGTCCGGTCTCATCACTTCTGGAATCTTTAGAACTCTGCTGTCCGATCTCGTCACTTCTGTAATCTTTAGAACTCTACAGTCCGATCTCATCACTTCTGTAATCTTTAGAACTCTACAGTCCGATCTCATCACTTCTGGAATCTTTAGAACTCTACGTCCGGTCTCGTCACTTCTGTAATCTTTAGAACTCTACTGTCCGATCTCGTCACTTCTGTAATCTTTAGAACTCTACAGTCCGATCTCATCACTTCTGGAATCTTTAGAACTCTACTGTCCGATCTCGTCACTTCTGTAATCTTTAGAACTCTACAGTCCGATCTCGTCACTTCTGGAATCTTTAGAACTCTACTGTCCGATCTCATCACTTCTGTAATCTTTAGAACTCTACTGTCCGATCTCGTCACTTCTGTAATCTTTAGAACTCTACAGTCCGATCTCATCACTTCTGGAATCTTTAGAACTCTACAGTCCGGTCTCATCACTTCTGTATTCTTTAGAACTCTACTGTCCGATCTCGTCACTTCTGTCATCTTTAGAACTCTACTGTCCGATCTCATCACTTCTGTAATCTTTAGAACTCTACTGTCCGATCTCATCACTTCTGTAATCTTTAGAACTATACAGTCCGATCTCATCACTTCTGTAATCTTTAGAACTCTGCTCTCCGATCTCATCACTTCTGTAATCTTCAGAACTCTACTGTCCGATCTCATCACTTCTGGAATCTTTAGAACTCTACTGTCCGATCTCGTCATTTCTGTAATCTTTAGAACTCTACTGTCCGATCTCGTCACTTCTGTAATCTTTAGAACTCTACAGTCCGATCTCGTCACTTTTGTAATCTTTAGAACTCTACTGTCCGATCTCGTCACTTCTGTAATCTTTAGAACTCTACTGTCCGATCTCGTCACTTCTGTAATCTTTAGAACTCTACAGTCCGATCTCATCACTTCTGGAATCTTTAGAACTCTACTGTCTGATCTCATCACTTCTGTAATCTTTAGAACTCTACTGTCCGATCTCATCACTTCTGTAATCTTTAGACTCTACTGTCCGATCTCATCACTTCTGTAATCTTTAGAACTCTACAGTCCGGTCTCATCACTTCTGTAATCTTTAGAACTCTACTGTCCGATCTCGTCACTTCTGTAATCTTTCGAACTCTACAGTCCGATCTCATCACTTCTGTAATATTTAGAACTCTACAGTCCGGTCTCATCACTTCTGTAATATTTAGAACTCTACTGTCCGATCACGTCACTTCAGTAATCTTTAGAACTCTACTGTCTGATCTCGTCACTTCTGGAATCTTTAGAACTCTACTGTCCGATCTCATCACTTCTGTAATCTTTAGAACTCTGCTGTCCGATCTCATCACTTCTGTAATCTTTCGAACTCTACAGTCCGATCTCATCACTTCTGTAATATTTAGAACTCTACAGTCCGGTCTCATCACTTCTGTAATCTTTAGAACTCTACTGTCCGATCACGTCACTTCAGTAATCTTTAGAACTCTACTGTCTGATCTCGTCACTTCTGGAATCTTTAGAACTCTACTGTCCGATCTCATCACTTCTGTAATCTTTAGAACTCTGCTGTCCGATCTCATCACTTCTGTAATCTTTAGAACTCTACAGTCCGGTCTCATCACTTCTGGAATCTTTAGAACTCTGCTGTCCGATCTCGTCACTTCTGTAATCTTTAGAACTCTACAGTCCGATCTCATCACTTCTGTAATCTTTAGAACTCTACAGTCCGATCTCATCACTTCTGGAATCTTTAGAACTCTACGTCCGGTCTCGTCACTTCTGTAATCTTTAGAACTCTACTGTCCGATCTCGTCACTTCTGTAATCTTTAGAACTCTACAGTCCGATCTCATCACTTCTGGAATCTTTAGAACTCTACTGTCCGATCTCGTCACTTCTGTAATCTTTAGAACTCTACAGTCCGATCTCATCACTTCTGGAATCTTTAGAACTCTACTGTCCGATCTCATCACTTCTGTAATCTTTAGAACTCTACTGTCCGATCTCATCACTTCTGTAATCTTTAGAACTATACAGTCCGATCTCATCACTTCTGTAATCTTTAGAACTCTGCTCTCCGATCTCATCACTTCTGTAATCTTCAGAACTCTACTGTCCGATCTCATCACTTCTGGAATCTTCAGAACTCTACTGTCCGATCTCGTCACTTCTGTAATCTTTAGAACTCTACAGTCCGATCTCGTCACTTCTGTAATCTTTAGAACTCTACAGTCCGATCTCGTCACTTCTGTAATCTTTAGAACTCTACTGTCCGATCTCGTCACTTCTGTAATCTTTAGAACTCTACAGTCCGGTCTCATCACTTCTGTAATCTTTAGAACTCTACTGTCCGATCTCGTCACTTCTGTAATCTTTCGAACTCTACAGTCCGATCTCATCACTTCTGTAATATTTAGAACTCTACAGTCCGGTCTCATCACTTCTGTAATCTTTAGAACTCTACTGTCCGATCACGTCACTTCAGTAATCTTTAGAACTCTACTGTCTGATCTCGTCACTTCTGGAATCTTTAGAACTCTACTGTCCGATCTCATCACTTCTGTAATCTTTAGAACTCTGCTGTCCGATCTCATCACTTCTGTAATCTTTAGAACTCTACAGTCCGGTCTCATCACTTCTGGAATCTTTAGAACTCTGCTGTCCGGTCTCGTCACTTCTGTAATCTTTAGAACTCTACAGTCCGATCTCATCACTTCTGTAATCTTTAGAACTCTACTGTCCAATCTCGTCACTTCTGTAATCTTTAGAACTCTACAGTCCGATCTCATCACTTCTGGAATCTTTAGAACTCTACTGTCCGATCTCGTCACTTCTGGAATCTTTAGAACTCTACAGTTCGATCTTGTTACCTCTACAGTACCAGTCAAAGGTTGACACTTTGTTGACACTTCTACATTGTACAATAATAGTGAAGACATCAAAACTAAAAATATCAAAATATATTTTATTTTAGAGATTCTTCAAAGTAGCCACCCTTTGCCTTGATGACAGCTGTGCACACTTTTGGAATTCTCTCAACCAGCTTCATGAGGTACAGTAGTCACCGGGGTTCCCGAGTGGTGCAGCGCTGTAATGCACTGCATAGGCCGTCATTGTAAGTAAGAATATGTTCTTAGCTGACTTGCCTAGTTAAAATGCCTTTAAAGGTGTGGCTTGTTAACAGTTAGTTAATTTGTGTAATGTATTTTCTTCTTAATGCATTTGAGCCAATCAGATGTGTTGTGACAAGGTAGGGGTGGTATACAGAAGATAGACCTATTTGGTAACAGACCAATTCTATATTACGACAAGAAAAAAACAGCTCAAATAAGCAAAGAGAAACGACAGTCCATTACTTTAAGACATGAAGGTCAGTCATTGGGGAAAATTCCAAGAAATTTGAACGTTTCTTCAAGTGCAGTCGCAAAAACCATCAAGCGCTATGATGAAACTGGCTCTCACGAGGACCGACACAGGAAAGAAAGACCCAGAGTTACCTCTGCTGCAGAGGATAAGTACATTAGATTTAACTGCACCTCAGAATGCAGGCCAAATAAATGTTTCTGTTCAAATAACAGACACATCTCAACATCAACTGTTCAGAAGAGACTGCGTGAATCAGGCCTTCATGGTCAAATTGCTGCAAAGAAACCACTACTACAGGACACCAAAATTGAGAAGAGACATGCTTGGGCCAAGAAACACAAGCAACGGACATTAGACTGGTGAAAATCTGTCCTTTGGTCTGATGAGTCCAAATTTGAGATTTTTGGTTCCAACCGCTATGTCTTTGTGAAACGCAGAGTAGGTGAACAGATGATCTCTGCATGTGTGGCGATTTATTTAGAATTCAAGGCACACTTAACCAGCATGGCTACCACAGCATTCTGCAGCAATAAGTCATGCCATCTTGTTTAGTGGGACTATCATTGGTTTTCTAACAGGACAATGACCCTAAACACACCTCCAGGCTGTGTAAGGGCTATTTGACCAAGAAGGAGAGTGATGGAGTGCTGCATCAGATGACCTGACCTCCACAATCACCCGGCCTCAACCCAATTGAGATGGTTTAGGATGAATTGGACCGCAGAGTGAAGAACAAGCAGCCAACAAGTGCTCAGCATATGTGGAAACTCCTTCAAGACTGTTGGAAAAGCATTCCTCGTGTAGCTGGTTGAGAGAATGCCAAGAGTGTGCAAAGCTGTCATCAAGGCAAATATATTTTGATTTGTTTAACACCTTTTTGGTTACTACATGATTACATATGTGTTATTTCATATTTTGAAGTATTGAAGTCTTATTCTAAAATGTAGAAAATAGTAAAAAATTAAGAAAAACCCTTGAATAAGTAGGTTTTCCAAACTTTTGACTGGTACTGTATATATGACATAGATTTGAATTTATCAGCGCTATATTACTTTATCTCAAAATCACTTTATACAATGTGAGAAATATACAGTATTTGTTATATGTTCAAACTGAGAGAACTACATTTCTGTACTATAACATAGGAGTGCAGCACACTTCATATGCTTATACTACTCTAGTTGCAAAAATAACATAGCTGAACAAACCGAGGACATGCTGTCACGTTCTGACCTTTATTTCCTGTGTTTTGTATTTAGTTAGTATGGTCAGGGCGTGAGTTGGGTGGGCAGTCTATGTTTGATTTTCTATGATTTGGGGTTTTCTATGTTTTGGCCTAGTATGGTTCTCAATCAGAGGCAGGTGTCATTAGTTGTCTCTGATTGAGAATCATACTTAGGTAGCCTGGGTGTCACTGTGTGTTTGTGGGTGATTGTTCCTGTCTTTGTGTTTGTACCAGATGGGACTGTTTTAGGTTCTCACATTTGTTGTTTTTGTTAGTTATCTCATGTGTAGTTTCTTTATAAATTAAAGAATATGAATAACCACCACGCTGCGCTTTGGTCCACCCCTCCTTCAGATGAAGAAAACCATGACAGAATCACCCACCAACCAAGGACCAAGCGGCGTGGTAACGGGCAACGGCAAAAGCAGCAGCAGGAGAAGCAACAGAGGCAGCAGCAGCAGGAGCAGCAGCAGCAGCAGTGGGAGAGGCTGCACTATTTGGAGAGATGGACTTGGGAGGAGATTCTAGACGGTAAAGGACCCTGGGCAGAGCCAGGAGAATATTGCCGCCCCAAGGCCGAGCTGGAGGCAGCAAAAGCAGAGAGGCGGAATTATGAGGAACTAGCACGGCAGAGCGGATGGAAGCCCGAGAGTCAGCCCCAAAAAATTCTTGGGGGGGGGGCTCACAGGGAGTATGGCTATGCCAGGTAGGAGACCTGTGCAAACTCCCTGTGGTTACCGGGGGGCAAGAGAGACCGGGCAGGCACCGTGTTATGCGGTGGAGCGCACGGTGTCCCCAGTGCGGGTGCACAGCCCGGTGCGGTACATTCCAGCTCCGCGTATCGGCCGGGCTAGAGTGGGCATCGAGCCAAGTTCCATGAAGCCGGCTCTACGCATCTGGTCTCCAGTGCGTCTCCTTGGGCCGGCTTACATGGCACCAACCTTGCGCACGGTGTCCCCGGTTCGCCTGCATAGCCCAGTGCGGGCTATTCCACCTCGCCGCACTGGCAGGGCGACCAGGACCATTCAATCGGGTAAGGTTGGGCAGGCTCGGTGCTCAAGAGCTCCAGTGCGCCTGCACGGCCCGGTCTATCCGTCACCACCTCCACGCACCAGCCCTCCGGTGGCAGCCCCCCGCACCAGGCTGTCTCTCCGGCCCATCCTTACAGGGGCTCCCTCCTCTCCAGCGCTGCCGGAGCCTCCCGCCTGTCCGGCGCCGCTGCCGGAGCCTCCCGCCTGTCCGGCGCCGCTGCCGGAGCCTCCCGCCTGTCCGGCGCCGCTGCCGGAGCCTCCCGCCTGTCCGGAGCCTCCCGCCTGTCCGGCGCCGCTGCCGGAGCCTCCCGCCTGTCCGGAGCCTTCCGCCTGTCCGGCGCCGCTGCCGGAGCCTCCCGCCTGTCCGGCACCGCTGCCAGAGCCTCCTGCCTGTCCGGAGCTTCCCGCCTGTCCGGCGCCGCTGCCGGAGCCTCCCGCCTGTCCGGCGCCGCTGCCGGAGCTTCCCGCCTGTCCGGAGCCGCCCGCCTGTCCGGCGCCGCTGCCGGAGCTTCCCGCCTGTCCGGAGCCGCCCGCCTGTCCGGCGCTGCTGCCGGAGCCTCCCGCCTGTCCGGCGCTGCTGCCGGAGCCTCCCGCCTGTCCGGCGCCGCTGCCGGAGCCTCCCGCCTGTCCGGAGCCTCCCGCCTGTCCGGCGCCGCTGCCGGAGCCTCCCGCCTGTCCGGCACCGCTGCCGGAGCCTCCCGCCTGTCCGGCGCCGAAGCCGGAGCCTCCCGCCTGTCCGGAGCCTCCCGCCTGTCCGGCGCCAAAGCCGGAGCCTCCCGCCTGTCCGGAGCCTCCCGCCTGTCCGGCGCCGCTGCCGGAGCCTCCCGCCTGTCCGGCGCCGCTGCCGGAGCCTCCTGCCTGTCCGGAGCCTCCCGCCTGTCCGGCGCTGCTGCCGGAGTCTCCCGCCTGTCCGGCGCTGCTGCCGGAGTCTCCCGCCTGTCCGGCGCCGCTGCCGGAGTCTGAGGCGCCAGAGCCCCTCAGCCCAGAGGCGCCAGAGCTTCTGCCCCTCTGTCCAGAGCTTCCGCCCCTCTGTCCCGAGCTGCTCCTCTGTCCCGAGCTGCCCCTCTGTCCAGTGGGGTCATTGAGAGGGGTGGCCATGGTGAGAAAGCCACGGAGGCGGACAATAAGGCGGACTAAGACAATGGTGAAGTGGGGTCCGCGTCCTGCGCCAGAGCCGCCACCGCGGACAGACGCCCACCCAGACCCTCCCCTATAGGTCAAGGTTTTGCGGCCGGAGTCCGCACCTTTGGGGGGGGGTACTGTCACGTTCTGACCTTTATTTCCTGTGTTTTGTATTTAGTTAGTATGGTCAGGGCGTGAGTTGGGTGGGCAGTCTATGTTTGATTTTCTATGATTTGGGGTTTTCTATGTTTTGGCCTAGTATGGTTCTCAATCAGAGGCAGGTGTCATTAGTTGTCTCTGATTGAGAATCATACTTAGGTAGCCTGGGTGTCACTGTGTGTTTGTGGGTGATTGTTCCTGTCTTTGTGTTTGTACCAGATGTGACTGTTTTAGGTTTTCTCACATTTGTTGTTTTTGTTAGTTATCTCATGTGTAGTTTCTTTATAAATTAAAGAATATGAATAACCACCACGCTGCGCTTTGGTCCACCCCTCCTTCAGATGAAGAAAACCATGACACATGCATGATAAGGTACATTATGATTTGTAATCATTTGTCCGTCCATGCCACCAAGCCTCCCTCCTGTTGTGTGTTACATGTCAATGGCCCTATGGTTGAACCGACCAAACCAAGCTCCTCTCTCTTTGTGCATATGCAGCCAACAATTGGACTCCACACAACCTAGATGCTTCAAACAATAGCAAACAGACAGATATTAGTGAACAATGATGATGTGTTGGTGGCAGGGCCCACTCTCCAAATAAAGGCTGTCAACATAATTAGAACTGCGTTCATGTCAGGACAATGCGCTACGTTCACAAACGCATATGAGAGAGCGGGCACCGTGCCCCCTCCATTGGCTCCTGCTGTGCCTTCTCCAAACCCAACCAGCATTGGGGTGAAGAGAAGTCAAACTTACAAAAACTCAAATTAAGTGAAACCAGCTTCTATACAGGGTAGAAGGTACCTTATTCAGAAGATTATGTTCATTTGATACATACTTCCCTAAATAAATTATTTCTGTGGTACATTGGGGGAAAACATCTTTTAGAAGGTGTAAGTGACTTATAAACTCAGCTATACTAAATGTAAAAATGTATGACTTACATCAGGGTATTATTCTATAATTAATTTGTCTTTGAGACAATTTGAGACATTACTTCATCATACAAAAAGGCAGCATATATAATAAGCACAGTTAGTTTGTGAGTCTGGTTAACATTGAATCAAATAACTGATCTTAATTGTGAAATACCATGTCCTTGATGAGTACAACTCATCAGGCAGGTAGCCTGGTGGCTAAGACAGTTGGGCCTGTAACCGAAAGGTTGCTGGTTTGAATCTCTGAGCTGACTAGGAGAAAATTCTGTTGTTGTGCCCTTGAGCAAGGAACTTACCCCTAATTACTTAATTTAAATGACATAAATGAGTTCAAGCCGTCAAAACCCCTTTGTTCATATATATCTAGTCTGTACAAGGTACTAGCTCTAGCAGGGGAAAAGCTCTCAGCATGAGGGTGGGTGTGGCTTGGACGGTCCATTTGTCTATTTGGACTGTAGTCCACATGAGGGTGGGTGTGGCTTGGACGGTCCATTTGTCTATTTGGACTGTAGTCCACATGAGGGTGGGTGTGGCTTGGACGGTCCATTTGTCTATTTGGACTGTAGTCCACATGAGGGTGGGTGTGGCTTGGACGGTCCATTTGTCTATTTGGACTGTAGTCCACATGAGGGTGGGTGTGGCTTGGACGGTCCATTTGTCTATTTGGACTGTAGTCCACATGAGGGTGGTTGTGGCTTGGACGGTCCATTTGTCTATTTGCTTGTTTACTAGCACTTGACTGTACCACTCTCATGTGACTGTAGTCCACATGAGGGTGGATTTGGGTTGTGGCAGGTCCATTTGTTGGTGCTTGCTTACTAGTCTAGAACTTGACTATAGCATCAATCTGTTGTTTTACTATAGTTGGGCCCTTCCAAGAAAGCTGTTGTGCATAATAGCCCTACCCCTAACCCTTAGCCAACAGTATGACCTGTGGACAATCTAGATACAGATTCAGAAAACGTTAATGTCTTCAGAGAGGCAATTCATCTTGCAGCAGTCATAAAACATATCACATCTAAAAAATAAAGAGCAAAGGATATGTACAAGGCAATAGGCAGGAGAAGTGCAGTTTCATAGTGCAAGTGCTAAGTACAATTAGTCCAACATTTTGTTAAGTTGCAGAATTGCATTTGGAATAAAAGAGAACTTGGCCCTATTTTTTGTTGTTTAACCTTAGGTAGTCTGTACTTGCGGAATTCAGGGTGGAGTGGATTTTAAATGGGATGACTCACACCAGACAGTAAAATCATTCAGAGCCAGTCCGATGACAGATAACTTGCACTTGCTTATGTTTTGTAATACTCATTATTAGTAAAAACGATTAAGAGGGGCAGTGGTTGTACTGTAGGCTATTTGGCAGAAGGCTCTCTTTTAGTTCTTGTTCCTTACAGAGTTCATGCAGTATCAATTGAGCAACATCTCATTTTGTTCAGCTTAGTGTAAGACCATGAGCAAAACATGATTGGATTAAGCCCACCTTGAGATATTAAAATGCAATTGTGTCACTTGAGATTCAAAATCTTAGTATTGCCTCCACAAAGCAACAATCACCGTACGCCTCATTGACAACAATCCCCACATGACTCTTCCTATTTTTACATTTTAGTCAATTAGCAGACACACTTAAAGGAGCAATTAGGGTTGGGTGCATTGCTCAAGGGCACAGACAGATTTTTCACCTAGTCGGCTTGGGGATTTGAACCAGCGACCTTTCGGTTGCAGGCCTAGGGCTGGGCGATATAAACTCAGCAATAAAATAAACGTCCTCTCACTGTCAACTGTGTTTATTTTCAGCAAACTTAACATGTGTAAATATTTGTATGAACATAACCAGATTCGACAACTGAGACATAAACTGAACAAGGTCCACAGACATGTGACTAACAGAAATGGAATAATGTGTCCCTGAACAAAGGGGGGTCAAAATCAAAAGAAACAGTCAGTATCTGGTGTGGCTACCAGCTGCATTAAGTACTGCAGTGCATCTCCTCCTCATGGACTGCACCAGATTTGCCAGTTCTTGCTGTGAGATGTTACCCCACTCTTCCACCAAGGCACCTGCAAGTTCCCGTACATTTCTGGGGGGAATGGTCCTAGCCCTCACCTTCCGATCAAACAGGACCCAGACGTGCTCAATGGGATTGAGATCTGGGCTCTTCACTGGCCATGGCAGAACACTGACATTCCTGTCTTGCAGGAAATCACGCACAGAACGAGCAGTATGGCTGGTGGCATTGTCATGCTGGAGGGTCATGTCAGGATGAGCCTGTCGGAAGGGTACCACATGAGGGAGGAGGATGTCTTCCCTGTAACGCACAGCGTTGAGATTGCCTGCAATGACAACAAGCTCAGTCCGATGATGCTGTGACACACCGCCCCAGACCATGACGGACCCTCCACCTACACATCAATCCCGCTCCAGAGTACAGGCCTCGGTGTAACGCTCATTCCTTCGAGGATAAACGTGAATCCGACCATCACCCCTGGTGAGACAAAACCACGACTCGTCAGTGAAGAGCACTTTTTGCCAGTCCTGTCTGGTCCAGCGACGGTGGGTTTGTTCCCATAGGCGACATTGTTGCCGGTGATGTCGGGTGAGGACCTGCCTTACAACAGGCCTACAAGCCCTCAGTCTAGCCTCTCTCAGCCTATTGCGGACAGTCTGAGCACTGATGGAGGGATTGTGTGTTCCTGGTGTAACTCGGTCAGTTGTTGTTGCCATCCTGTACCTGTCCCGCAGATATGATGTTCGGATGTGCCGATCCTGTGCAAGTGTTGTTACGCGTGGTCTGTGAGGACGATCAGCTGTCTGTCCTGTGTCCTTGTACCGCTGTTTTAGGCGTCTCACAGTACAAACATTGCAATTTGTTGCCCTGGCCACATCTGTAGTCCTCATGCCTCCTTGCAGAATTCCTAAAGCATCTTCACGCAGATGAGCAGGGACCCTGGGCATCTTTCTTTTGGTGTTTTTCAGAGTCAGTAGAAAGGCCTCTTTAGTCTCCTAAGTTTTCATAACTGTGACCTTAATTGCCTGCCGTCTGTAAGCTGTTAGTGTCTTAACGACCGTTCCACAGGTGCATGTTCATTAATTGTTTCATTGAACAAGCATGGGAAACAGTATTAAACCCTTTACAATGAAGATCTGTGAAGTTATTTTGGGTTTTTACGAATGATCTTTGAAAGACAGGGTCCTGAAAAAGGGATGTATCTTTTTTTGCTGAGTTGAGATCAAATTAATTCTAATTTATGTTTTAACGCAATGTTCCACATGCCTGTATCACAAGATTCAAGGTTTTATATATTTACATATTATACTATTTATATATTTTTCAGTTTTTACGAGGGTTCATGTCTTTGGTCTCTTCTCCTTCTCTTCTTTCTGTGCACCGTGCACCTTTCCACTGTAACGTTCTTCGTTGGGCGAAAGAGAGGAGGACCAAAATGCAGCGTGATGATTATCCATTTTAATAGAATACTTGAACAATGAACAAAAAAACAATAAACCGACAAAATGAACGAAGACGAAACAGTCCCGTAATGTGAACACAAACACAGGAACATTGGAAACAGGAACAATCACCCACACAATACAAAACAGGCTCCCTAAATATGGTTCCCAATCAGAGACAACGGCTAACACCTGCCTCTGATTGAGAACCATATCAGGCCAAACACATCGAAACAGACAAACTAGACATACAACATAGAATGCCCACTCATATCACACCCTGACCAACCAAAATAAAGAAACAAACAACGCAAACTATGGTCAGAGTGTGACACCCACTCGCACACAAACACCAAGCTCCTCCCCCTGCCACTCAACAACAAAGAGAGAAAGATCACTTCTTCCTCACTGACAACAATTTGGTACTTTTAATTGTACCATTTTTCTATAAAGCCTGGCCTGGGGCCGTAGTGCTGGGGTCACACATATTAAGAGGCTGGTGCCATGTGTGGCAGGGTAGGGCAGACAGGCAGATGGACAGACAGACAGACAGACAGACAGGCGGACGGACGGACGGACGGACAGACAGACAGACAGACAGACAGACAGACAGACAGACAGACAGACAGACAGACAGACAGACAGACAGACAGACAGACAGACAGACAGACAGACAGACAGACAGACAGACAGACAGACAGAACATACTTTTCTGTTCCCTATCATGCCATGTTTTTTTTACGCCTACAAAGTTGTTCATTTGAATCTATTCAACAGACCCCATTTCATTGGAAACAAGCACTCATTAGTGCCCACTAATCAGTGTGGCTGATTATTTGGCACCGCCAACACATGTGAACACACTTTACAAGATAGAGGATAGATAGAGTTTTGTTGATGCTGAGAACAGAACATATATGTTTTTAAATAACATTCTTAGAACACTACTAACATTCTCTGAACATTACTAAAGTTTTCTTGGGTTTTTTATGGATTGAGAACATGACTTTAAATAGAACCATAGGGAAAACTTTAGGAAACGTTATGCTGAAGTACTGGAATTCCCACAGAATTGTTTCTTAATGTTCTCTGAACTATTTGAGAACATTCCCAATGTCAAACCAGTTGGAGAACATTTCTAGAATATTACCAAAATGAAATGTTACCATGTTTGAACTTTTAGGAAACATTCTGTTAAAGTAATGAAATACAAAGAAAATTATGTGATTTTGTCAAGTTCCTTAAATGTGCTGAGAATGTTCCAAAGCCAAGCATCTATCCTGCACCATTCCCAGAACGTTGTGGGAATGTTGTATGCAAAACAACCATAGGACAACCACGATGTCACCAAGCTATATATGGTTCTCAGAACGCTATGCATTATCTGGAAATACATAACAAAATACTATTTCCTATCCACCAGATCTAGGAAAGCTTTCTCACCACCTCAGACCAACACACCTTTTAGAGGTGTTTCGTGGGACAACGGTCTGCAAACATTCTGCCCTCTCTTTCATCTTTCCTCAGTTAAAACCGATGCTGTACTGAGACAAAAGCCATGACGAAACTACACAACAAACCCAGAGACTCAGCTAGCATAGTTCAAGCCCATCTTAAAGAATGCAGACCTAGGTTGCATCACAAATGGCACCCTGTTCCCTACATAGTGCACTACTTTTGAGCAGAGCCCTATGGGCCCTAGTTAAAAGTAGTGCACTATACATGGAATAGGGTGCCATTTAGGACTCAGAACTAAAATGTCCAGACAATCAAGTTAGCCTAATCCAAGTGGACAGCCAATCAGTACACCATAGTTGGCAGACACAATGCCTCAAAATTACTCTTTCACTAAATGCAGGCATCTAAATGTATGTGCAGATTGAAGAAAAAAAATGAAGTTTATAAACGGTAAAAAGCCTGGGATAGACTGAGGGAGCCGAGGTCTATTTGAGTAAAGAACTGAGATCTATGTATCTGGCTGAATGAGTACGATCTAGGCAGAATAGATGTTCCAGACAAAAACATCAGTTAGGAGCATTGATACATGTGATATGCACACCCCAAGGTTAGTGGTTACAAAATGGGAAACTGGCGTTGGTAACACCTTCTACACTTTTTAATAGAAATCTAAATGGTGAAAGGAAGGACTTAGCAAACATTGTTCTCTTTGAAGATAATTGTTTGATAGATTATAAAGAGGACAAGTAATTGAAAGGGGAACAAGATAATAGGTTAAAGGTTACAGCAGGACACAAACTGTAGCATGTTGTGACCAACAGGTCTTCCTGAGGGAGCGTATTCACACGGGCCTCCCTTTTTGTCTTCTTTTGAGTCTCCCTGCTGTTTAATTGGCCTTTTTTCTACGGATTCTCTCACGAGCCTTCTATCTATAAGATCTAAATTGTGTTTTCCTTAAGGCAAACATATTAGCAACTCATGATTCTATGACACAGCCATAGAAATAGTGCTACGACATTGGAAAGACGGTATACCCAAACGCGCTTCAGCCCAGCTTAAATGAAAAATGGGAAATCAGGTGCTCGACTGAGGGACTTTAAAATCCCCCAAAATATTCCTTACCCCAGGATACTTCAACTGGTGACTGTCTGGGAGAATTAAGAAAAAGGAGAACTCTGTTGCTGCATAAATCTGATAGATTTATTGATGGGACAAACAACAGGCTTACATTTTGGCATGAATCAGAGCCTCCCTTCAATAAATCGATCAGATTTATGCAGCAACAGATTTCTCCTTTATTTGAATTCTCCCGGACAGTCACCAGTTGAAGTATGATTTGGGTAAGGAATCTTTTTTACAACTACTACATTGTTCTGATACATTTTACGTCTCAGTCTGTACCACACAACCACAATGTGTGCTGGGGTCAAAATAGTCCTCATAACGTCTAATAGGCGGATAGAAGGAGTCGGAAGTAGGTCATTAGCCACTTAATACATTTTTATCAGAAAACCTGAAGGGCAAATCACTCCTGGCCGCTTAGGGACAAAGTGCTGCAGTGTGTCAGAGACTGTCTCCATAGCCCCATGATTCTGGCTGACCCTGGTTAGTAGAGTTCATATGAGTTGGAGATGACACGGATATGAAGGGATATGAATGGTGATGTGGTCTGAATGTGGTCTGGTGTTGGAAATCATGGGTTCAACAATCAGAGCATGCTACGCTTGACATGTGGTGTCTTATCAAATGTAACCAACAGATGGACATACCACTAGAAATAGAAATCTCACTGGAATACTGGGAATCATATTTCGGATTAGACTACTAGTGTACAGATAGCCTATTGATTAGTTGAGATTGTGTGATTGGCATTTTTAGTAGCATCAATGCTTTATAAATACACTTCCATCTGAATCTCCAATGAACATTTACTGTGAATATTACAGTATTACTAATTACTAAATCAAGTGGACTATAGTCAATGAAGAGTATCCACTAGTATGTTGTGGCAAGGTAACCACCATGACTAGAAAACAACCCCCAGGTTTGAGAGAAGGAGAAAAAGGAGAAAAAATAAAGTATGTAGAACAAGAGTTCCCAGGAGCTTAAAGACAGAGAAACATAAACAACCCTTTCCATCCATATCCAGGCCGTCTGAGATTCCGGTAGAGGAATGCCAAATACCCCTGCTCTGCATCGCTAGTACCTGCTGCCCCTGATGGATGCGTTATTACCAGGAATGGAAATGGAAGTGAAACCATTCTGACATGTAAACAATGACTTTTTAAGGTGGATTAAAGGACTTTACATTGTTAGGTTCCCAGGGTGACTTTTATTTGTATTATTACCAGAGTGCCATCATGGAGGTCTGGATCTTGGTCTACAGAAAACATTGGGCTTTTAGGGTCTACTACTCCGTCTCCATCCTTCACTCCTCACTAATTATAAACATAATTTGTTCGTACATTAGGAGATTGATCAGGGTTCACAGCATAAAGAGACCTTAAGGTTTGAGAATAACCCACTGAGTGTGTTTACTTAGAGGATCTTGAGGAAAAATAGGAAAGCGCCTCAGCCTACCACTGCTCTCACTCTAAGTGCACTACCTCATCATCCTTAGCTAACTAGCATATCCCTGAGCTGGACTCCTCTGAATGTCATTGTAAAATAAGAATGTGTATGAATTCCCCCAGTGTTTATAGGAAGCTAGAGGAGGCTAGGTGGCCTCAGTGTTTTCCCACGGTAGGAGAATCATCTAGTCATCCAGGTCCTCTGTGACCCCTGATACTCCAGACCACAAAGACACCCCAGGACAGTCCTCTCGTGAGAGCCATTTACTGATAACAACCGCACCTTGATTTACACCAACACCAAGATGCAAACCCCATAGCCCCCAGTGTGGTCCCCTGAAGCGCAGGATATTTATCCACTCAACAGCTGATAGGGCCAGTGGAAAGGCAAGGTGCCACTGGCACGAGATAGGTTGTTGCTGCTTTGTTGTTTTGCTGATTCTCTTTAGATGGTTGTCACGGTGATACTTTGGTGATAGGACATTATTGGAAAGCTGGAGTAGTGGGCACAATAGGAGTTGCTATAACATGTGTCAAACCTGTAGGGCTGAAGTTATAAGGGGACTATGATAATCAACAATGTTAGAAGATGGCCACTCAAAGTATGTTCTAGATCATATTTAAACATGTACCGTATTACATAAACTATGAACAACGATTTCATTTTAATATGTAATAAATGCATAATAATCAACCATGAATCAATCAATAAATCAATAATCAATCACTTTTTCCAGCAAAATAACTTTACCTATCAACTCAAAGTTTATTGGTCACATACACAGATGTTATTGTGAGTGTAGCGAAATCTTTTAATGGGGGACTTAAAGGCAAAAACACAACAGATTTGAAGTCTTACATAACTGGTTTTAAGTCTGTCATAACTGGTTTTAAGTCTGTCATAACTGGTTTTAAGTCTGTCATAACTGGTTTTAAGTCTGTCATAACTGGGTTTAAGCATGTCATAACTGGGTTTAAGTCTGTCATAACTGGTTTTAAGTCTGTCATAACTGGTTTTAAGCATGTCATAACTGGTTTTAAGTCTGTCATAACTGGGTTTAAGTCTGTCATAACTGGGTTTAAGTCTGTCATAACTGGTTTTAAGCATGTCATAACTGGGTTTAAGTCTGTCATAACTGGTTTTAAGCATGTCATAACTGGTTTTAAGTCTTACATAACTAGTTTTAAGTCTGTCTTAACTGGTTTTAAGGCTGTCATAACTGGTTTAAGTCTGTCTTAACTGGTTTTAAGTCTGTCATAGGTATTTGAAGACACCATCAAGACAACACATGCCCTTGCAAGGGATGCTTGACACACGACATACGAACCAGGCCTCTTTTAAAGATCCCAAACAGCATTACCGTCAGCCTCTCTGTTTAGACTGTGTTTTAAAGACCTCACAGGTTCCCCACATGTGAAGCAGAGATAGGAGCTGAGGGGATGTGGGGCCCACTTTGTGGGCCTCTCTCATGACAGGAGTCCTGGGTTATGTCCTAAATGGCACCCTATTCCCTATATAGTGCACTACTTTTGGCCAGAGCCCTATGTGTCCTGGTCAAAATAACTTTATAGGAAATAGGTTTTCGTTTAGGACGTAGTCCTGGTTGGCCGTTAGTGACTGTTAGCTGTTACGTTAACATGGTGTTTTTTAGGGTCCTGACATCCAGGTTGACCCAGACTAAACCTTTAACAGGATACAGTCATCATGTCCAGGAAAGCCTTGTCTGTTTTATGGGCAGCCTAAGCTGTCTTCAGTACGGAACTTTGTGTGTAGCCTGGCCACTCACTCAGTATGGCATAAACAAGGGAAAGTCCATCTCAGAGGATTCAACAGTAACATCTTCATTAGTGATGTGAGGATGATACAGTATTGATCCTCTCTATGTCTAGGTCACTGAATCTAACCTCAAGGGGTCTGTCCTGGCGCCATGGTTATGGATGCCCCATCTCTCTGTCACTGGCATTACCTGCCACTGGCATTAAACAAAGCATTTGTGTCCATGTATGCTGATTATTCAACTACAAGTCGCTGAAACCCTTAACAAAGAGTTGCAGTCTGTTTTGGAATGGGTGGCTCCTGAGTGGCGCAGTGGTCTAAGGCACTGCATCTCAGTGCTAGAGGCGTCACTACAGACCCTGGTTCGATTCTAGGCTGTGTCAACAGCTGCGATTGGTAGTCCCATAATACGGCTCACAATTGGCCCAGTGTCGACCAGGTTAACGTTTGGCCAGGTTTGGCCGTCATTGTAAATAAGAATTTGTTCTTAAATTACTTGCCTAGTTAAAATGTACATATAAAAATGTTTACTGGTCCTGAACATCTCTAAAACTAAGAGCATTGTATTTGGTACAAATCATTCCCTAAGTTCTAGACCACAGCTGGATCTGGTAATGAATGGTGTGGCTGTTGAACAGGTTGAGCAGACTAAATTACTTGGTGTTACCTTGAACCTCTATTGACACTTCACAAAGCAAGTCCTGCAGGCTCTAGTTATGTCTTATCTTGATTATTGTCCAGTCATATGGTCAAGTGATGCAAAGACAGACCTAGATAAGCTGCAGCTGGTCCAGAACAGAGTGGCACGTCTTACCCTTCATTGTAATCAGAGGGATAATATTACCATTATGAATATCAGTTTCCCTTGAATAAGAGTTGAGGAGAGACTAACTGCATTACTTCTTGTTTTTATAAGAAACATAAATGTGTTGGAAATTCCAAATTGTTTGCATAGTCAACTTACACACAGCTCTGACACACACACACTTATCCCACCAGACATGCCACCAGGGGTCTTTTCACATTCCCCAGGTTCTAAACAATTTATCTGGAAAAATACAGTATTATACAGACCCATGAGTGCCCTTCCATCTTACAGTATATAGTGCAAGTGAACAGTAAACTTGGTTTAAAAATTCTAACAAACAGGGAGGGTTGAGGTGACATGTAACCTAGCTATACCCACAGGGAGGGTTGAGGTGGCATGTAACCTGGCTATACCCACAGGGAGGGTTGAGGTGGCATGTAACCTAGCTATACCTACAGGGAGGGTTGAGGTGGCATGTAACCTAGCTATACCCACAGGGAGGGTTGAGGTGGCATGTAACCTAGCTATACCCACAGGGAGGGTTGAGGTGGCATGTAACCTAGCTATACCTACAGGGAGGGTTGAGGTGGCATGTAACCTAGCTATACCTACAGGGAGGGTTGAGGTGGCATGTAACCTAGCTATACCCACAGGGAGGGTTGAGGTGGCATGTAACCTAGCTATACCCACAGGGAGGGTTGAGGTGGCATGTAACCTAGCTATACCTACAGGGAGGGTTGAGGTGGCATGTAACCTAGCTATACCTACAGGGAGGGTTGAGGTGGCATGTAACCTAGCTATACCTACAGGGAGGGTTGAGGTGGCATGTAACCTAGCTATACCTACAGGGAGGGTTGAGGTGACATGTAACCTAGCTATACCCACAGGGAGGGTTGAGGTGGCATGTAACCTAGCTATACCCACAGGGAGGGTTGAGGTGGCATGTAACCTAGCTATACCTACAGGGAGGGTTGAGGTGGCATGTAACCTAGCTATACCCACAGGGAGGGTTGAGGTGGCATGTAACCTAGCTATACCTACAGGGAGGGTTGAGGTGGCATGTAACCTAGCTATACCTACAGGGAGGGTTGAGGTGGCATGTAACCTAGCTATACCTACAGGGAGGGTTGAGGTGGCATGTAACCTAGCTATACCTACAGGGAGGGTTGAGGTGGCATGTAACCTAGCTATACCCACAGGGAGGGTTGAGGTGGCATGTAACCTAGCTATACCCACAGGGAGGGTTGAGGGGACTTGTAATGTGTGTGCCTGCGTGTGTGTGTTTGTGTGTGTACTTTGGTTTGCTATAGTAGTGAAGTTATTTCTGGCATTTTTACTGTTGAAAAACATTTTAAAATATTCATTCCCATTTGTCCTCATCCTTTGGATCCTCAGTCTTAGGATCACCCGGAGAGGGAAGATATTTCCAAAAAATAAAAGGTAAATATGTTGTTCCATTTGCTGCTTGCTCTCAGTCATCTAGACTTCAACAATGATCATATGCAGTGTGGTTTTTTCTCTCATGGAAGTGTGACTGACAGTGATGATGAATGGGGATCTACAGGGGATCTGGGGGACCCACTGACCCTTGGGCCCTTACACAGTCTGTTTCTGCCGGAGCACTGAAGGGCCACTCCCTATTTCCCTCCCTCCCACTCTTTTGCCATCCAACCCTCCATCCATCACCTCTGACTGTCACCCACTGCTGCCAGGACTGGCAGGCCTATTCCATCATGACCACACACCTCTGCCTTCCGAGTTACCAGAGGGCCATGAGGATGGATGTATAGGTAGATTCAGGGATAATATAGTGCTTAAATAAAAAGGTTGGCCAGCTCTTGGAAATAAATAATTACTTAGATGTATCAGCGGCAGACAATGAATATTTTGTCCATCAAACATTCGACACCATATGACATACACACATTCTGCATCCTTTTGTGTGTTCTTTAATTTGACCGAATAACACACTACACTACAGTGAAATTACAGAGGTAAGGTATGTTAGCTAAAGGGGATAATTCAATATGCAGGATAGTGTGATAACCAGTCCAAAGTCACATGATCAGAGAGAGATGACTCACAGTTTGTCAGCTTGTCAGCCTAAGAAAGTAAACTCGATCAATAATCAACATTGTGAATGTAATGAGTCATTAGGCATTACTAATTATAACTATTACTATTACTAACTGTTACTATTACTATTACTATTACTAAATGTTACTAACTATTACTATTACTAACTGTTACTAACTATTACTATTACTAATTATCACTAACTACTAATATCACTAACTGTTACTATAACTATTACTAACTTTTACTATTACTATTACTATTACTAATTATAACTATTACTATCACTAACTGTTACTATTACTATTACTAACTGTTACTATTACTATTACTATTACTATTATTAACTGTTACTAACTCTTACTATTACAAACTGTTATTAACTATTACTATCACTAACTGTTACTAACTATTACTATAACTATCTATTACTATTACTAACTGTTACTAACTATTACTATTACTAACTGTTACTAACTGCTACAAACTATTACTATTACTAACTTTTACTAACTATTACTTTAACTAACTATTACTATTACTAAATGTTACTACCTACCTAACTATTACTATAACTAACTATTACTAACTGTTACTTACTAGTACTATTACTAACTGTTACTATCTATTACTATTACTGACTGTTGCTATCTATTACTATTACTAACTGTTACCAACTATTAATATTACTAGCTGTTACTAACTATTACTATTGCTAACTGTTACTAACTATTACTAACTTTTACCAACTATTAATATTACTAACTGTTACAAACTTTTACTTTTACCAGCTGTTACTACATATTACTATTACAAACGTTTACCAACTATTACTATTACTAACTATTACTATTACTAACTGTTACTAACTGTTACTAAATATTACTATTGCTAACTGTTGCTAACTACTACTATTACTAACCGTTACCAACTATTACTATTACTAACTGTTACCAACTATTAATATTACTAACTGTTACAAACTTTTACTTTTACCAGCTGTTACTACATATTACTATTACAAACGTTTACCAACTATTACTATTACTAACTATTACTATTACTAACTGTTACTAACTGTTACTAAATATTACTATTGCTAACTGTTGCTAACTACTACTATTACTAACCGTTACCAACTATTACTATTACTAACTGTTACCAACTATTACTTTTACCAGCTGTTACTAAATATTACTATTACAAAAGTTTACCAACTATTACTATAACTAACTATTACTATTACTAACTGTTACTAAATATTACTATTACTAACTGTTACTATCTATTACTATTACTAACTGTTACTATCTATTACTATTACTAACTGTTACTATCTATTACTATTACTAACTGTTACCAACTATTACTATTACCAACTATTAATATTACTAGCTGTTACTAACTATTACTATTGCTAACTGTTACTAACTATTACTAACTTTTACCAACTATTAATATTACTAACTGTTACAAACTTTTACTTTTACCAGCTGTTACTACATATTACTATTACAAACGTTTACCAACTATTACTATTACTAACTATTACTATTACTAACTGTTACTAACTGTTACTAAATATTACTATTGCTAACTGTTGCTAACTACTACTATTACTAACCGTTACCAACTATTACTATTACTAACTGTTACCAACTATTACTTTTACCAGCTGTTACTAAATATTACTATTACAAAAGTTTACCAACTATTACTATAACTAACTATTACTATTACTAACTGTTACTTACTATTACTATTACTAACTGTTACTATCTATTACTATTACTAACTGTTACCAACTATTACTATTACTAACTATTACTATAACTAACTGTTACTAACTATTACTATTACTAACTGTTACTTACTATTACTATTACTGACTGTTACGCTCTATTACTATTACTAATTGTTACCAACTATTACTATTACTATTACTAACTATTACTATTACTAGCTGTTACTAACTATTACTATTGCTAACTGTTACTAACTATTACTATTACTAACTGTTACCAACTATTACTAACTGTTACCGACTATTACTATTACTAACTATTACTATTACTAACTATTACAATTACTAACTGTTACTAACTATTACTATTGCTAACTGTTACTAACTATTACTATTACTAACTGTTACCAACTATTACTATTACTAACTGTTACCAACTATTACTTTTACCAACTGTTAATAAATCTTACTATTACATACTTTTACCAACTATTACTATTACTAACTATTACTATTGCTAACTGTTACTAACTATTACTATTGCTAACTGTTACTGACTATTACTATTACTAACTGTTACTATCTATTACTATTACTGACTGTTACTTTCTATTACTATTACTAACTGTTACCAACTATTACTATTACCAACTATTAATATTACTAGCTGTTACTAACTATTACTATCTGTTACCAACTATTACTATTACTAACTGTTACTAACTATTACTATTACTAGCTGTTACCAACTATTACTATTACTAACTGTTACTAACTATTACTATTGCTGACTGTTACAGACGAATACTATTACTAACTGTTACTAACTATTACTATTACTAGCTGTTACTAACTATTAATATTAATAACTGTTACTAACTATTACTATAATTAACTATTACTATTACTAAGTGTTACAAACAATTACTATTACGAACTGTTACCAACTATTACTATTACTAACTGTTACTATTACTAACTTTTACTATTGCTAACTGTTACTAACTATTGCTATTACTAACTATTACTAACTATTACTATAACTAACTATTACTATTACTAACTGTTGCCAACTATTAATATAGCTAACTGTTACTATCTATTACTCTTACTAACTGTTACTAACAATGACTATTACTAACTGTTACCAACTAATACTATTATTAACTATTATTATTACTAACTGTTACTATCTATTACTCTTACTAACTGTTACCAACTATTACTATTACTAACTGTTACAAACAATTACTATTACTAACTGTAACTAACTATTGCTATTACTAACTGTTACTAACTATTACTATAACTAACTGTTACTAACTATTACTATTGCCAACTGTTACCAACTTATTACTATTACTAACTGTTACCAACTATTACTATTACTAACTGTTACTAACTATTACTATTGCTAACTGTTACTGACTATTACTATTACTAACTGTTACTATCTATTACTATTACTGACTGTTACTTTCTATTACTATTACTAACTGTTACCAACTATTACTATTACCAACTATTAATATTACTAGCTGTTACTAACTATTACTATCTGTTACCAACTATTACTATTGCTAACTGTTACTAACTATTACTATTACTAGCTGTTACCAACTATTACTATTACTAACTGTTACTAACTATTACTATAACTAACTGTTACCAACTATTACTATTACTAACTGTTACTAACTATTACTATTACTGACTGTTACTAACTATTACTATAATTAACTATTACTATTACTAAGTGTTACAAACAATTACTATTACGAACTGTTACCAACTATTACTATTACTAACTGTTACTATTACTAACTTTTACTATTGCTAACTGTTACTAACTATTGCTATTACTAACTATTACTAACTATTACTATAACTAACTATTACTATTACTAACTGTTGCCAACTATCAATATAGCTAACTGTTACTATCTATTACTCTTACTAACTGTTACTAACAATGACTATTACTAACTGTTACCAACTAATACTATTATTAACTATTATTATTACTAACTGTTACTATCTATTACTCTTACTAACTGTTACAAACAATTACTATTACTAACTGTTACCAACTAATACTATTATTAACTATTATTATTACTAACTGTTACTATCTATTACTCTTACTAACTGTTACAAACAATTACTATTACTAACTGTTACCAACTAATACTATTATTAACTATTATTATTACTAACTGTTACTATCTATTACTCTTACTAACTGTTACCAACTAATACTATTATTAACTATTATTATTACTAACTGTTACTATCTATTACTCTTACTAACTGTTACAAACAATTACTATTACTAACTGTTACCAACTAATACTATTATTAACTATTATTATTACTGACTGTTACTATCTATTACTCTTACTAACTGTAACTAACTATTGCTATTACTAACTGTCACAAACAATTACTGTTACTAACTGTAACTAACTATTATTATTACTAACTGTTACCAACTATTACTATAACTAACTGTTACTAACTATTACTATTGCCAACTGTTACCAACTTATTACTATTGCTAACTGTTACCAACTATTACTATTACTAGCTGTTACTAACTATTACTTTTACTAACTATTACTATTACTAGCTGTTCTAACTATTACTATAACTAACTATTACTATAACGAACTTTTACTATTACTAACTATGGCTATTTCCAGAGATTTAATGACAGTGAGGGCATGTACATCTTAGCATATCATGAACAGACAAGAATCTTGTGCTGTACTGTCACTGGTAAAATGTTAGTCGTGGGATGCGCTCTTCTCCAGCCATTTAACAATGACAGCTTTGTCAAAAGAACTCAAAGGAGGCAAAAAAATAAGTCTGTACACCCCTGGGCCGGTTGGTGAAGTGTGCCTCACCCCTCTTTCCTCTTCTCCTCTCACATTGCTTCTACGTCTTCCTTCGTCCCTTTCTTCGGTTGCATTGACATAACCTCAAAACAATCCACAGAGGCAGCTGCTCATCGAGACGCTTCACTCTCTCTCAACTCACTTAATCTTACTCTTTCTGTAAGCTTTTGTCTCAGTCTCCTTCATTTCATAGATGTGTGAATGTCCCATGATCTCACAAAGACCATCTTATTCTGACATGACATTATGACCTCTGTTTTGTTTTGACTTTTGCAGTGTAAAGACAGATGGCAGATGATGGTACTGTACCCATTCTAGTGAGAACCGCAGCAGAACTCACTCCCAACCCAGTCCAACATCACTGTCTGGTACCTTCATTATACAGGACTAGCTAGCTGCTTGTTGGCCATAGGCATTCTAATGGAAGGTGGCATACACTTCTGTTCCCATAATTCCATAGGGTATTGGGGCAGTGGACCACACACAAAGGGCTCCAGATTCATCATTGTCTGGGTCAGGCCAGTCTGTACAGACAATGGCCTAGCAGTGACTAAGTTTGACATCCGTCACAAAGACAGGGTGTGAAGTCATTGTTGCTCCCATCATAATTTAGTCCCTGACATGCTTTCTGATGCACTGCTGCAGCCTCATTATAGACCTGTCTGTCACAGTGTGTCTGCAGACAACAGTTGGGGGAGATTGAAGAAGAGCTGAGCACTTTGATCACAATGCCCATCCCTGGCTAATTCCCTGGGACAATAGAGAGCTACTGATGGTAGAGGAAGGAGGATGGGTGCTGCCAGGGAAACAAATAGAACCTTACAGTGTATCTCAGCAGGGGGCACTCCTCTCTGAGGTCTGTGGAGAGTTGGAGACTTTTGTGGCCCAGGTCAGGACAGACAGACAGTATTTGAAGAAACTGATTTCTAAAGGGTGTCGTCATTCATTTCAAATGTTTTGCTGTCATAGGTCATTACAGATCCCATGGCATGAACCTGTTGCAAGAGTAGTGGTACTACCCACTGGATACATCCTCAAGCTAATCACCACACTACATAGTACATAGCCCATACTACATGGGTTACTAAATCAGCTACCAATGGGCTCATTAGCACTGTTTCACTATAAAATCAAATAAACTACAGAGTGGGGTGACACTCTGGAAGAAGGTGCAGAGGAGAAGGGAATAAGGGGTGCTTGAGGTGGGGATGAGGGGGAATAGGGGAGGCTAAATAAGGGGTGCATGTGGTGGGGTTGAGGGGGAATGGGGAGGCAGAATAAGGGGTGCTTGTGGTGGGGTTGAGGGGAATGGGGGAGGCTGAATAAGGGGTGCTTGTGGTGGGGAATGGGGGAGGGTGAATAATTCCATTCATGGAGGACTGCTCCTTCTGGGGAGTACCAATATATATATATTTTTTATTATTTTACCTTTATTTAACCAGGCAAGTCAGTTAAGACCACATTCTTATTTTCAATGACAGCCTGGGAACAGTGGGTTAACTGCCTGTTCAGGGGCAGAACGACAGATTTGTACCTTGTCAGCTCGGGGGTTTGAACTTGCAACCTTCCAGTTACTAGTCCAACGCTCTAACCACTAGGCTACGCTGACGGTGGCTTCAAAGACTCTCATTGGCCATTACATAGCATCAACAGCCCAGGGGTAGGAGAGGGGGAATGGGGGAGGCTGAATAAGGGGTGATTGAGGTGGGGTTGAGGTGGAATGGGGGAGGCTGAATAAGGGGTGATTGAGGTGGGGTTGAGGGGAATGGGGGAGGCTGAATAAGGGGTGATTGAGGTGGGGTTGAGGGGGAATGGGGGAGGCTGAATAAGGGGTGCTTGAGGTGGGGTTGAGGGGGAATGGGGGAGGCTGAATAAGGGGTGCTTGAGGTGGGGTTGAGGGGAATGGGGAGGCTGAATAAGGGATGATTGAGGTGGGGTTGAGGGGGAATGGGGGAGGCTGAATAAGGGGTGCTTGTGGTGGGGTTGAGGGGGAATGGGGGAGGCTGAATAAGGGGAGCTTGAGGTGGGGTTGAGGGGGAATGGGGGAGGCTGAAGAAGGGGTGCTTGTGGTGGGGTTGAGGGGGAATGGGGGAGGCTGAATAAGGGGTGCTTGTGGTGGGGAATGGGGGAGGCTGAATAAGGGGTGCTTGTGGTGGGGTTGAGGGGAATGGGGAGGCTGAAGAAGGGGTGCTTGTGGTGGTTTTGAGGGGGAGAGTAGCAGAAAGGAAAAGGGGTCAACAAATAGCTGGCGCCAGCGGCTGCAGAAGCCTGCATGCCTGGAGAAGATTTAGTGTTGAAGCAGAGGGAGGCCGAGCATGAGCCCATTGGGCCTGTGAATGTGGGGCTGTTCATGGCTGATTTCATGCCTGGTTGATCAGAGGCTGCCGGGCCAGGCCTCACGACAGCTGCAGGGCCTGCTGGCCGCCCGCGCCCTGGCCCGGCACAAAGGCAGCACAGCACACAGCACAAGAATGGTTGACAGGCTGTTGTTAACGACGGAAACTGTGTGAGGTATGTATATCAGGGAGCTAAATACTGCCAGTGTTAATCAAGCGAAGAAAGGGGAGAGGGAGCAGAGAGAAAGGGGGTGAGATGATGTTCTGTATCTGAAGCATTGTTATACTGCAAGGTTTTTACTATACAGAGCATCTAATCATGGCATAATATTAATATAATAATATATTTTTAACAAAGTGTTTCCTTGATTATCCAACCCAAAAAATTTCACTCACTTTTTGTCCACTGACCAACCTACTTCTGATATTATCGTGTCATAAACCATCCCATTCACAAGACCCAAATATCCCCCACATTGCTTCGCTCACACGCCTTGAAGCAACAGGCTGGGGGTTATGTCTTGAGTTTTATTGGACTGACGGAAGTTTACAAGTGACTGGAAGTTCTGGTCAAGGCCATGTTGTCCTTCTGGGCAGGGGTTTATAAGCACAGGGCTCAAAGAGAGGACGTGTGCGGAGGATTCTGAATGCCAAGACACAAAACCACATAACCTTGACCTTGAACTTGACCCCCAGTGTCTCCATAGTGAACACACAGGCTGTGCCACGATCTCGGTAGGCCAGTCTGCATGGCTCTCAGAGGAGATAGCCAGGCCGTTTCAGGCCTTCTGCATGCCTCACCAGTCACCAGTTCATGGATCCTACAAGGGGGGGTGTCAGCCGGAGCTACAGAGACAGCAGAGGGTTGTGCAGTCTCCTGGACAGGGCAGTCTGTTGATCCGTATACAAGGCTCTCTAAGGACATGTCCTGGCCATCCCATATCAGGCCCTCTGTCTGCATGCCTCTCCACCCCTTGGGTCCTACAGGGTTGAACTGATTATGATATCTATATTTGAAGCAGCCAACCTGACCAGTCTGATAAGAATCATACTAATCAGTCCTCATGATATGATTGAGGTAATCACATAAAATAACAGCATTCATTACTATGCTTCTCTACAACATTCCCATGCGACTGTCCATTCTTTAGTGCATTCTTTTGTCACAATGCAGCTAAACGTTGTCAGGTGCTACACTCTCCCACCATTGTCATGACATCAATTTGACACATCTTGCTTCTAATATTGGGTGCGCATGTTGAGGAGAACACACAATTCTCAAACTAAAGAGTGAAATCTTTCAAGATGAACATTCAGAAGAAAGGCCTGTGTTGTGTGTTGCACTGTCAGTGACACTGATGGTTACTGTCCAAGCCGGGGTGGGATACGACCCAAAGACCTCTTGTGACCCGTATCGTCACAGGCAGCTTAGAGCTAGCTGAACTTGCATAGGCTCTATCCTGACTGACAGCCTATAGTGGCCCGCTTCAGACACTCTCTGGTGGACAGTAAGTGGGTTGTGGTACAATGGCTATTGTGTCAATACCATGTTAAGAGAGTTGTACACTGTGCCATTGCAACCAACAGAATACGGTTACATTGAAGCAATAACTTAACTATTTGAACCTGAGGAGCATCTCTCGTTGTATGTGATATTGTCGTCAGGTTCTGGACGTGGCAAAACCAGCTGCTAGCTAGTGTAACACACCTCACCTTCCGTGAGTGTGGGCCTGAGACCAGCTCAGCTGAACCAATGAGAAGCTGAGTTGGCTTTGTGGAGGATAGAACACGGTGATTTTGTTGCCATGACGCCGTGACACGACAGCAGTTACCCTTGCAGGGCAGGAGCAGCCAGTCAGCCAGTCAGTCAGTCAGTCAGTCAGTCTGTCAGTCAGCCAGCCGTCTTAATATGGGTAACGAGAAGGGAACTTTCCCCAGCACTGTTTAACCACCACCACCCCATGTTAATGATGCCCCCAGGTTACAGTGCTAGCGTGTGAACCATGTCTCCATGTCCCCTCACACAGATTACCTTTCTGTATCTCTGGGCTCCATGATCGCCTCACCATTCAACCCTTTGTCCCCCCTGACGCGGAGACTGACTGCTGTTTTCACCCTGGTTTGTATGAAGCATAATAAGATGCATGTAGCAGGTCAAGTCCCTGCCACAGGCTAACAGCATCACCAGAGAGAAGAGAAGCATTTTCCCACCATAAATGATACTGCATGGATAGTAGAAAATATATATGTAGCCTAATGTACTATATTGGATGACATGGTATTTGAATTTTCTAAATCTCAAAAGGATAAATGTAAAATTAGACTTAATTCCTGAAAATGACTGATATATCAGTCTCATGCAGTAGAGCATCATAATAACTGCACTGGAAGCTAAATTAAGTGGTTTTGTGCCAAGGTCCAAATGTAGTCACCATCCCCTTGGGAACCGACAAAGGCATTTTGTCCTCCACCCTATCAACACTTACAGCAGGACAAGCCCATCATGTGATAAGAGAAAATATGTTGGATCACCTCCAAAGCCAAAAGGTTAAAGGAGAGATGGGAGGGAGGGAGGGCGGGAAAGAGAGAGAGAGGGCATGGAGAGAGGGAAGGGAGAGAGGGAGAGAGAGAGGGCAGGGAGAGAGGGAGAGAGAGAGGGCAGGGAGAGAGGGAAGGGAGAGAGGGAGAGAGAGAGGGCAGGGAGAGAGGGAAAGAGAGAGGGTAGCTAACTATGTTCCACTCAGCCAAGACTGGGTACATTGTCCTGCCACTGTGGGAAACTCTGAAAACTTCATTCTAGTGATTACCAGGAAACTATAGATGTCGTATCAGTCACTCTGCTGCCTTCTCACTTCAGCTGCATGAGCAGAAATATGTCCAATTTGGCGATGCATTACTGCCACACGAGATGACTCTGAAAGTCTCTCTATCTTTCTCTCTTCCTCCTGCTCTCCATAACCTTATTTGTGAATGAATGAATGTCTGGCCTTCATTGTAAAGTGGTGATGTCTTATGGGAGGCAGTATTTAATTATTCTAGATTATTATATTCTTAGTATCAGGAGATTCTTAGAGTCAGAACATTCTTAGATTTTTAGAGTCAGAACATTCTTAGATTTTTAGAGTTAGCTCCAACACTTGATCACATTCAGCCATGCAATTAGATGGATTTCCAAACTTCAAAGGCTATCATATTTAGAACAAAAAATGTCTCACTTGTCTGTTTGCACCTGTCACAATACTCTCACACAACTGATGTGCATACACTGTCTCTGTTAAGACTGCCTCTGTTAAGACTGCCTCAGTTAAAAAGTGTTCAAGTAAATGTTCAAGTAAAGACAGAGATCGGATGCGTTTCTGTAGAGCAGAGGACATGTTACTGCCATCTAATGGACAGAGCTCTAACATCACAGCATTACGTTACCTCTAATCCTGTCCTTTCAACTAACAACAAGAACAGTTTGTAGCAGTTCCTAGGAGTATCCAACATCAGGGCCGTATTACCGAACGGACATGCAAGGCACGTGCTCGTGGTCCCCAGGGCCCTCTGCGAGCTCTTTCAGAAAGCATATGATAACAAAAAGTGTAGAATTGCAAGAAATTTGCTTAAAAACTGTGCCAACACCATGGCAAAATGTGTTGAAGGAGGGCTGGAGGTCAGTGCCCCGGGGCCCCTGTTCAACATCACACTACTAACCTATAATGCCTTTGTTAATCGCATAATACAACATCTGACGTCTTGAACCACCGTCCCTCCACCTTAGCCCCACAAATCTTACAGACCCTGATGCAGCCACAAGTCATGGTTACTCTCCCCCAGATGCAAATCTACCTGTGGTTTATCCAGAGGAAATGCAGAGATAGCAAACTAATGTTATCAAGGCCAACCTTTCTTCAGACACCCACACAGTGCACTTTACGCACAGGTTAATGGTCTACTGGTTAGGTGAACTAGGTTTTATGGGCGTATGTTTCTGTCATGAGATCAATTTGAACTGGACAGCCCTAGATCAGAGCGGCACTTTGAACTGTGACGGGGGCAAGCACACACACACACGCACGCGCGCGCGCGCACGCACGCACGCACGCACGCGCACACACACACACACACACACACACACACACACACACACACACACACACACACACACACACACACACACACACACACACACACACACACACACACACACACACACACACACACACACACGCGCACACACACACACACACACACACGCACACGCACACGCACACACGCACAGCCTTAGAACAACAGTGCTCAGGAAACTAAGATCCTTATCAGGGTTCCTGCATTGTGATTGATGTACTGTATATACACTATGTGTTTTGTTGAAGAGATCCATCAATTTCCACTCATTCATACTAATCACACTAATAAATCACACTAATAAGTTGCACAACCAAGTAAAAAGTCACTGGATCACCATTTCTGCAGCAGACCCTGATAACCTCCACCTCGCTCAGTCAGGCTGATCAACCGCTCAGACACACACACACACACACACACTCACACAGGGTGGGCAGGAGCATCAGGAGGGGGAAGAGGGGCAGGAGGGGGAAGAGGGGCAGGAGGGGGAAGGAGGGGGAAGAGGGACAGGAAGGTCAGGAGGGGGAAGAGGGGCAGGAGGGTCAGGAGGGGGAAGAGGGACAGGAGGGTCAGGAGGGGAAGAGGGGCAGGAGCGTCAGGAGGGGGAAGAGGGGCAGGAGCGGCAGGAGGGGGGAGAAGGGCATGAGCGTTAGGAGGGGGGAGAGGGGCAGGAGTGTCAGGAGAGGGAGTGGGGAAAGGCGCAAGAGGGGCGGAGGAGGAGGGTTTAGGAGGGGGATGAGGGGCAGAAAGGTCAAGTGCAGGAGGGTCAGGAGTGTCAAAAGAGGAAGAAGGGTCAGGAGGGGTCAGGAGAAGGAGGAGGGTCAGAGGGGTCGTGGTCAGTGAGGACAGGAGGGGAAGGAGGGTCAGGAGGGGGATGGAAGGGCAAGAGGGAGAGGAAGGTGACGAGGGTCAGCAGGGTCAGGTGGCAGGAAGGGGAGGAGGGGCAGGATGGGGAGGATGGTCAGGAGGTGGAGGATGGTTGGCGGTGGGGAGGGTCGGGGTCAGGAGGAGGAGGGTCAGGGGCAGGAGGGGGAGGAGGGTCAGGAGGCTCGGGGTCAGGCGGGTCAGGCGGGAGAGGAGTGTCAGGAGGGAGATGGAGGGTCAAAAGAGGGAGCAAGGTGAGGAGGCACCCTCTTTCTCTTTATATTCATACTTTTATCTTTCTGATCCCTCACTCTTTCTGTTGATGTCCCTCCTTCACCCTCTCTCTTCTGTTCTAATTTGAACGGACCATGTGTGGTTGGCTGTAATACCTCTCTCATTCTATTAACAACCTCTGAACAATACAGGGTTTCCTCCCACACAAAGAAGGGGTATTATCAGGGCTCTATGAGGAGTTTGATTTCCACACCATCTCCCTAATTGTCTCAACATCACAGTCTGGTATTCTCAGGTTAGAGAGAACGGACTCAGCCAGGGCCTGTTATTACCGTAGATGTGTATAATTAGATATTACAAGGAGGAAGAAAAAATAAAAAGCAGGTAAGTTGTGACCATACAGTGTAATGACAGAATATAAAGTCAGGACCATTTGGTGATGTGATTGGACAGACATCATTAGTGACATGACAACATTTATAGGAGGGTAGGGGGCAGGAAGGTCAGGAAGGTCAGAAAGGGAAGGAGGGGCAGGATGGAAAGGGGTGGCAGGAGATGGAGGAGGGGCAGGAGATGGAGGAGGGTCAGGAGATGGAGGAGGTTCAGGAGGGAAAGGAGGGTCAGGAGGGGGAGGAGGTTCAGGAGGGGGAGGAGGGTCAGGAGGGAAAGGAGGGTCAGGAGATGGAGGAGGGTCAGGAGGGGGAGGAGGGGCAGGAGATGGAGGAGGGTCAGGAGGGGGAGGAGGGGCAGGGGGGCAGGAGGAGAAGGAGGGGGAGGAGATGGAGGAGAGTCGGGGGGCAGGAGGGGCAGGAGGGGCAGGATGGTCTGGTTAGCAGAAGGGTCAGGAGAAGGAGGAGGGTCAGGAGGGGGAGGAGGGCTGGGAAGTCAGGGGCAGGAGGGTCAGGGGGGTTCATAGTGTAGGAGGGAGTAGACTCATTATAGTGCTTACAAGATGCATTCATGTCTCTCTTCAAATGTGCAGAATGTAAGGCAGGAAAAATACAATGACAACAATAGCGAAATATGAAGTATCAGTTAGTGCCACAATAAAGATTCCTAAAGTGCTGTGATGTGACCTAGCGACAGCTACTGTCACGCCCTGACCTTAGAGAGCCTTTTTACTTCTCTATTTGGTTAGGTCGGGGTGTGATTTGGGTGGGCATTATAGTTTTTCTATTTCTTTGTTGGCCGGGTATGGTTCCCAATCAGAGGCAGCTGTCTATCGTTGTCTCTGATTGGGGATCATACTTAGGCAGCCTTTTTTTCCACCTTTAGTTTGTGGGATCTTGTTTGTGTGTAGTTGCTTTCTGCACTGCATGTAGCTTTACGTTCGTTTTTGTATTTTGTTGTTTTTTCGGTGTCATTTAAATCAAAGTCAAATGTACGCCCACCACACTGCACATTGGTCCATTTTTTGTTGTTTACCTTTATTTAACTAGATTTGTACCTTGTCAGCTCGGGGATTTAAACTTGCGGCTATGGAACCCTGACCAGTGATGATTATTTGACCACGCTGGCCATCTATGAACTTTTGAACATCTTGAACTGTTCTGAGGACAGAAGCATGTGCAACTCAATATTAGGAATGTGTTCCTAATGTTTTGTACACCTTTGTTTATTCATTTAGATTTTGTCATAACTTTGTAAGGACCAACGCCTGAGATGAGAAGCAGGTACGGGGAGTCAACATTTAAACAGGAACAAACAGGTAACAAGAGAGGCACAACGTTGGTACAGCGGGTAAAAAAAAAAAATGTTGAAGCAGGGAACAGAGCGAGGAACCAGACATATATAGGGAAGGTAATGACACAGGTGATAGAGTCCAGCTGAGTCCAATAGTCACTGATGAGTGTGACGGGGGGAAGGCAGGTGTGAGTAATGATGGTGGCAGGAGTGCGCAATGCTGGGGAGCCTGGCGGCCTCGAACGCCAGGGGGGAAGAGCGGGAGCAGGCATGACTAACTTAAGTTGAGTGAAACTCTCTGCAAAGTCATCAAAGTTGTTTGACCAGTAACCAAGATGTTCATAAGAACCACATTGTAGAGTTTTGTTTACAATCATTGTCATGATTCTGGGGTCAGCGGTAGTGCTGTACGAAATAGATAATACATGTAGGCAGGAAATAGGTTGTTTATAGGAAATAGGTAGTTTATTGTTGATGCTCGATTAAAAGCTGTGATTTCTGAGATATATTTTCTTCATACCTCAGGTTACTAGCAGGTGCTATGATAGTGCCTTTGAACGACCAGACCCCAAGCACAGCAAATACATAATAATCCACCTGCAAACAAAGACAGCACTTCTTTACAGTCGTACAAGTTTAACAGCTCTGGTATGACTTCTGTTATGTACTGGTTTTGACAGTGTTATGTAGCCCTTATGACCTATGACAAAGGGGTCAAGTAAAGTGTTCCGGAATATGTTAAGGTATGGTTATAGTTCTACTGGATATTTCAGCTAATTTGAGTTGAATATGCCTTGGACAATATATTATTGAGTTATACATCAGAGGAAATATATACAATATATAATGCGATATATGGCCTCGTATAACTGACAAATGTAATGTTTTCTTCAGGTCAGAACTTTACCATAGTGATGATGCATTATACATCATCACCAGTAGAGGTGAGTAAAGTAACAAAGTTTCACTAAGGACACGCCTCAGATTTCACACACGCTTGACATCAGTGACAGGGCAGATGGGAGCAAACTTATAGTCTGTTTACCTTTCTCTAAATAAGTCTCGTTGGTCTAGGGGTATGATTCTCGCTTTGGGTGCGAGAGGTCCCGGGTTCAAATCCCGGACGAGCCCTTCTTTTCTGAACACTACAGGGTCGTTGAACTGTCCAAGATTATCTTTTTATTTTTTTATTTCACCTTTATTTAACCAGGTAGGCAAGTTGAGAACAAGTTCTCATTTACAAGTGTGACCTGGTCGAGATAAAGAAAAGCAGTTCGACATATACAACGACACAGTGTTACACATGGAGTAAAACAAACATACAGTCAATAATACAGTATAAACAAGTCTATATACGATGTGAGCAAATGAGGTGAAGACAAAAAAAAGGCCATGGTGGCAAAGTAAATACAATATAGCAAGTAAAACACTGGAATGGTAGATTTGCAGTGGAAGAATGTGCAAAATAGAAATAAAAATAATGGGGTGCAAAGGAGCAAAATAAATAAATAAAATAAAATAAATTCAGTAGGGAAAGAGGTAGTTGTTTGGGCTAAATTATAGGTGGGCTATGTACAGGTGCAGTAATCTGTGAGCTGCTCTGACAGCTGGTGCTTAAAGCTGGTGAGGGAGATAAGTGTTTCCAGTTTCAGAGATTTTTGTAGTTCGTTCCAGTCATTGACAACAGAGAACTAGAAGGAGAGGCGGCCAAAGAAAGAATTGGTTTTGGGAGTGACCAGAGAGATATACCTGCTGGAGCGCGTGCTACAGGTGGGTGCTGCTATGGTGACCAGTGTTATATAAGTATTCATACACATGACTCATATATTATACAGCGCTAAGCTAAACCGCCTGACTCAAGTCATCTTACGTACCCTTGCTGAAACAGGAACTAGCTCACACAGCCAGCAATAAAACTACCCCCCTAACACTATCCCCTCAGCTTGGTTGTCTCCCGACCCCAGGAAACAAAGACATTCCATCGCAAGAACACATACACCCAGCCATAAAAGTGACCCCCTCTACTGATCAGGGAGCTCAGAGAACAAGACTCTGCTATGCACCAATGGGGCCCGCTCTGGCTAGAGCAAGGCCCGCCTCCAACCCTTTGTGACCAGTAAGAAGACCAAAACGACAAGACTCCACCTACTTTATTCTATGTATAAAAATGAATGTAACCTTTGTATAAGGCCTCTTTTTCACCTGACTCCTTGCCGAGTTATATGAACTAGATCCGTGCACGTAAAACTGCGGGACAAGATATCTTTGACTCATTAAAACTGTCTTTTGTTACAACTGAAATCCACTCTGTCCAGCGTTCATGATTTGGTCTCAACTCTCCAATATATAAGACACCAATCTTATAATCAATCAAACACCAGCGAGCTGAGATAAGGGGGGACTTTACCTAGCAGGGTCTTGTAGATGACATGGAGCCAGTGGGTAAGATAATGATAGTGTTCTTGGGGAAGTGGAGCTGACTGTGCATATTCAGCAGAAACAGTGACATTCAGTCATGTATAGGTTTCTATAACAACTAGCAGGCTCACAGGATACCAATGTCGACAATTTTTGTATTATGAGAACTAGCTGAATGACTGGTCGTATAACTGACAAGCCTAATTAGATAAATACTCTTATCTGTCAGCCACGGAGAAACTTCCATATGGTTTTATTTGTAGCTGTAACACTAAAGTCCTGGATAGGCCTCAGTCCTCATAACGCAAATGATAACCTACAGCACTTAAGAAAGATGTCAACCACAGACAATGGTTTCATTTGCAAATCTGACAATGTACTCTATACTGAGTGTACTAAACAATAGGAAAACCTTCCTAATATTGAGTTGCATTCCCTTTTGCCATCAGGAAAGCCTCAATTCGTCAGGGGCATGGACTTTACAGGGTGTCGAAAGTGTTCCACAGGGATGCTGTACCATGTTGACTCCAATGCAGTTGTGTGTTTTTTCTGAGAGCTGGTCTCTCTAGGAACCTTCTGATGTCGAGTTGAGTGCTGTACCCATCCATCATGTTACCATGGTTGGTCACAGTTGTGTCAAGTTGGTTGGATGTCCTTTGGGTGGTGGACCATTCTTGACACACACGGGAAACTGTTGAGAGTGAACAAAACAGCAGCATTGCAGTTCTTGACACACTCAGACCGGTGCGCCTGACACCTACTATCATACCCCGCTCAAAGGCACTTCAATATCTTGTCTTGTCCATTCACCTTCTGAATGGCACCTTTACAGAATACGTCTCAAGGCTTAAAAATCCTCCTTTAACCTGTCTCCTCCCCTTCATCTACACTGATTGAACTGAATTTAACAGGTGACATCAATACGGGATGATAGACTTCAGCTGGATTCACCTGATCAGTCTATGTCATGGAAAGAGCAGGTGTTCCTAATGTTTTGTGCACTCAGTGTATGTAAAACTCACCCAAAAGTGTCAGTTACCACTAGAGGGCAGTCTAATAGCCAAAACCTGCCACATCACAGATTCTGGAAGTTAACTCACAGGCTGATGAGGAGAAGGGGATGGGAAAAGTGTAACAATCGGGTGGGTTTCCCTAAGCAGGCTTGTTGGTTTAAGGGTATGCTTCTCGCTTAGGGTGTGAGTAGTCCTGGGTTTAAATCCCAGATGAGCCCACCTTTTGAGAAAATATGTGATAGATGTATTTAGGGTTGTCCTAAGTGAGTTAGTATATTGAAAGATCACAAGCAAAGTGGGTAGAAAAATCTTACCAAAAGGAAAATGGTAGACTGTAAGTGGCAAATATAGATATCTGTAGGCCCTTTGGTAAAACAGAGATATAAAACAATATCCAGTCAGTATGGAATATAATGTACAGTGTCGTAATGTCAACGAGTGACTTTAAATTGTGTGACAGATGGTACTATAGATACATCAACTAGAATCTTCTCTAAATTGCCCATGCTTTAAAATGAGTCCTACGTTATCCTTACATACAGTATATAATACTGAACTGCACCTACCAGTGAAAGACCTGTGAGAGATCCATCAAACACGTTACTCCCATAGGACATATATCCTGTCCTGTCAAATGCTACCACATTCAGCACCATCTCCAGCAGGTAGTAAAGGATGAAGCAACAGTTGATTGTCTGAAAAAACAGATCAGTGGAGGCTGCTGAGGGGAGGACGGTTCATAATAATTGCTGGAACGGAGCAAATGGAATGGCATCAAACCATCTGCTTGATGTATTTGATACCATTCCACCGATTCCCCTCCAGTCATTACCACGGGCCAGTCCTCCCCAATTAAGGTGCCACCAACCTCCTGTGACAGAGATACATATAAAGTCTGTGAATTGCACAGAGCTATTGACATAAACTGTGCAAGACCCATACCTGCTATACATGAGTCAGTCATGTCGGCAGTGCACTGCAGGCACAGTAACTAATGTCTACTTGTAACTACTACTTCAAATCAAATCAAATCAAATTTATTTGTCACATACACATGGTTAGCAGATGTTAATGCGAGTGTAGCGAAATGCTTGTGCTTCTAGTTCCGACAATGCAGTAATAACGAACAAGTAATCTAACTAACAATTCCCCCAAAAAACTACTGTCATATACACAGTGTAAGGGGATAAAGAATATGTACATAAGGATATATGAATGAGTGATGGTACAGAGCAGCATAGGCAAGATACAGTAGATGATATCGAGTACAGTATATACATATGAGATGAGTATGTAAACAAAGTGGCATAGTTAAAGTGGCTAGTGATACATGTATTACATAAGGATGCAGTCGATGATATAGAGTACAGTATCTACGTATGCATATGAGATGAATAATGTAGGGTAAGTAACATTATATAAGGTAGCATTGTTTAAAGTGGCTAGTGATATATTTACATCATTTCCCATCAATTCCCATGATTAAAGTGGCTGGAGTAGAGTCAGTGTCATTGACAGTGTGTTGGCAGTAGCCACTCAATGTTAGTGGTGGCTGTTTAACAGTCTGATGGCCTTGAGATAGAAGCTGTTTTTCAGTCTCTCGGTCCCAGCTTTGATGCACCTGTACTGACCTCGCCTTCTGGATGACAGCGGGGTGAACAGGCAGTGGCTCGGGTGGTTGATGTCCTTGATGATCTTTATGGCCTTCCTGTAGCATCGGGTGGTGTAGGTGTCCTGGAGGGCAGGTAGTTTGCCCCCGGTGATGCGTTGTGCAGACCTCACTACCCTCTGGAGAGCCTTACGGTTGAGGGCGGTGCAGTTGCCATACCAGGCGGTGATACAGCCCGCCAGGATGCTCTCGATTGTGCATCTGTAGAAGTTTGTGAGTGCTTTTGGTGACAAGCCGAATTTCTTCAGCCTCCTGAGGTTGAAGAGGCGCTGCTGCGCCTTCCTCACGATGCTGTCTGTGTGAGTGGACCAATTCAGTTTGTCTGTGATGTGTATGCCGAGGAACTTAAAACTTGCTACCCTCTCCACTACTGTTCCATCGATGTGGATGGGGGGGTGTTCCCTCTGCTGTTTCCTGAAGTCCACAATCATCTCCTTAGTTTTGTTGACGTTGAGTGTGAGGTTATTTTCCTGACACCACACTCCGAGGGCCCTCACCTCCTCCCTGTAGGCCGTCTCGTCGTTGTTGGTAATCAAGCCTACCACTGTTGTGTCGTCCGCAAACTTGATGATTGAGTTGGAGGCGTGCGTGGCCACGCAGTCGTGGGTGAACAGGGAGTACAGGAGAGGGCTCAGAACGCACCCTTGTGGGGCCCCAGTGTTGAGGATCAGCGGGGAGGAGATGTTGTTGCCTACCCTCACCACCTGGGGGCGGCCCGTCAGGAAGTCCAGTACCCAGTTGCACAGGGCAGGGTCGAGACCCAGGGTCTCGAGCTTGATGACGAGCTTGGAGGGTACTATGATGTTGAATGCCGAGCTGTAGTCGATGAACAGCATTCTCACATAGGTATTCCTCTTGTCCAGATGGGTTAGGGCAGTGTGCAGTGTGGTTGAGATTGCATCGTCTGTGGACCTATTTGGGCGGTAAGCAAATTGGAGTGGGTCAAGGGTGTCAGGTAGGGTGGAGGTGATATGGTCCTTGACTAGTCTCTCAAAGCACTTCATGATGACGGATGTGAGTGCTACGGGGCGGTAGTCGTTTAGCTCAGTTACCTTAGCTTTCTTGGGAACAGGAACAATGGTGGCCCTCTTGAAGCATGTGGGAACAGCAGACTGGTATAGGGATTGGTTGAATATGTCCGTAAACACACCGGCCAGCTGGTCTGCGCATGCACTGAGGGCGCGGCTGGGGATGCCGTCTGGGCCTGCAGCCTTGCGAGGGTTAACACGTTTAAATGTCTTAGGAGAGACCGCATGTATTCCTTGCAGGCCGTGTCAGTGGCACTGTATTGTCCTCAAAGCGGGCAAAAAAGTTATTTAGTCTGCCTGGGAGCAAGACATCCTGGTCCGTGACTGGGCTGGGTTTCTTCCTGTAGTCCGTGATTGACTGTAGACCCTGCCACATGCCTCTTGTGTCTGAGCCGTTGAATTGAGATTCTACTTTGTCTCTGTACTGGCGCTTAGCTTGTTTGATAGCCTTGCGGAGGGAATAGCTGCACTGTTTGTATTCAGTCATGTTACCAGACACCTTGCCCTGATTAAAAGCAGTGGTTCGCGCCTTCAGTTCCACACGAATGCTGCCATCAATCCACGGTTTCTGGTTAGGGAATGTTTTAATCGTTGCTATGGGAACGACATCTTCAACGCACGTTCTAATGAACTCGCTCACCGAATCAGCGTATTCGTCAATGTTGTTGTCTGACGCAATACGAAACATCTCCCAGTCCGCGTGATGGAAGCAGTCTTGGAGTGTGGAGTCAGCTTGGTTGGACCAGCGTTGGACAGACCTCAGCGTGGGAGCTTCTTGTTTTAGTTTCTGTCTGTAGGCAGGGATCAACAAAATGGAGTCGTGGTCAGCTTTTCCGAAAGGGGGGCGGGGCAGGGCCTTATATGCGTCGCGGAAGTTAGAGTAACAATGATCCAGGGTCTTTCCACCCCTGGTTGCGCAATCGATATGCTGATAAAATTTAGGGAGTCTTGTTTTCAGATTAGCCTTGTTAAAATCCCCAGCTACAATGAATGCAGGCTCCGGATAAATCGTTTCCAGTTTGCAGAGAGTTAAATAAAGTTCGTTCAGAGCCATCGATGTGTCTGCTTGGGGGGGGATATATACGGCTGTGATTCTAATCGAAGAGAATTCTCTTGGTAGATAATGCGGTCTACATTTGATTGTGAGGAATTCTAAATCAGGTGAACAGAAGGATTTGAGTTCCTGTATGTTTCTTTCATCACACCATGTCACGTTGGCCATAAGGCATACGCCCCCGCCCCTCTTCTTACCAGAAAGATGTTTGTTTCTGTCGGCGCGATGCGTGGAGAAACCCGCTGGCTGCACCGCTTCGGATTGCGTCTCTCCAGTTAGCCATGTTTCCGTGAAGCAGAGAACGTTACAGTCTCTGATGTCCCTCTGGAATGCTACCCTTGCTCGGATTTCATCAACCTTGTTGTCAAGAGACTGGACATTGGCAAGAAGAATGCTAGGGAGTGGTGCACGATGTGCCCGTCTCCGGAGTCTGACCAGAAGACCGCTTCGTTTCCCTCTTTTTCTGAGTCGTTTTTTTGGGTCGCTGCATGGGAACCATCCCGTGGCACTGGTTGTAAGGCAGAACACAGGATCCGCATCGCGAAAAACATATTCTTGGTCGTACTGATGGTGAGCTGACGCTGATCTTATATTCAGTAGTTCTTCTCGGCTGTATGTGATGAAACCTAAGATGACCTGGGGTACTAGTGTAAGAAATAACACGTAAAAAAAACAAAAAACTGCATAGTTTCCTAGGAACGCGAAGCGAGGCGGCCATCTCTGTAGGCGCCGGAAGTACAATGTAGTACATTTTACGTTCAAATGGCCTTAAATGTTGAGCCTCTAAATAGTAGTTGTCTGGGTCAGAGAGATTCTACTATCAGTCAATCACCAGGAGATTCTGGAGTAACATTGATGACGCTTAGATGCATATACAGACGACTTAATACATGCATATACAGTAGACATAATACATGCATATACCGTACATGACCTTTGACTTTACACATGTTCTAAAAATAAAATGGGATAAAATGCACCCTCATGCACACTCATTTTAGACCAGAGACATCAAATGCAGAGAAGGTGAACAAAATGCGTCAGGGCCTATATCTACTGCCTTTCTAATCGACTCTAATGATGATCAATAACAGAGATAAATAGAGGACTTATATTATCTCCATTTTAAAGTAGACAATTGTCTTCTTCTTCATTGACTGATTGCTCCCAACTCATAGGAATACCCACCCAGTTGACTACTTTAAAATGGTGGAAGCCCTCAATTGCAATGTCCTTTCCAAAATGCGTTATGTCCATGGTGAGTCCTCCATCTGTTTCCATTTGATCAACATGTCTGTGTTTGTGTAGAGTCTAGAATAGCCACTAGGTGGTAGTCTCTGAGCAGTTTTACTGAGCATGCAACATTAACTTGAGAGGAATTCCATATGCACGTGGCATGCAGTGGAATTTAAACTCTTGGTTGTTAACTGTTTGACAGGCTCGTTGGTCTAGGGGTATGATTCTCGCTTAGGGTGCGAGAGGTCCCGGGTACAAATCCCGGACGAGCCCTCCTTTTAAGTTGCCAAGCAACTTACAGGATGAACAGTCCTTCATAGAGTGTACAAAGCATAGTAGTGTACATTCACTAAAGCATCTCTATCAACAATATTACTGTGAATAAGTAGCCTGGAATCTTAACTCATAAGCTCTGTTTCAATATTGTTATGGTGAAACAAAGCATGTCAGTTAGGATTCCAGGCTAGTATCATAACTAAGAGCTGTTAGGATCAAGCAGAAAAACAAATATCTTAGTTAATTCATTAAATATTGTGACATTGTGAACTTGTGACATAGTGAATTCACACAGATGCAGATAACATTGGCCAGGGCCACATTCCCCACCACAGTGACATAATGCTGAATGAAGATAAACTGAACCTTGTGCAGGAACTTAGATGAGTACTCAGGCAATGGAGGATGCTACAGAGGGAAACAATGACTTCAATTTGCTGTTCAATATCCTTTCACAATAACTTTTCAGATTTGCTTCTGTCCAAATGTTTGCTTCCGTTGCAAATGCAAGCACAAAGGCAAATGATGAAAATCTGCTTGGAGTTAGAATGACAGTCTACAAACTGTATAGTTTTGAAGAAATGAACATTGTCGTAGAGATAAAATATAAATACCTGTTTGATCCTGTCCAGCTCATCAAACAGTCTCTGGAAGGCCTCCCTGGGGATGAAGCCACTGGATGACTGAGACTTTTTCTGAGGAAATTACACTTTTAGAATCTTTTGACGTACCAAAAGTGCTCACAATTCAGAGGTGGGGCAAAGTACCCACTCCGTTCGTCGATTCGCCAGCATCGGTGGCGGCTCTGGTGCAGGACGTTTCTTCGGCGCAGAGGAGGGCCCCGGCTATGGAGCTGGGTTGTACGCCGCTCCCGGACTGGGCACCGGCGCAGAAGAAGGCTCCTCCCATGGAGTGGAACCGGACACCGTGCCTGGACTGGACATCGGCGCAGAGGAAGAATCCTGCAATGGACCGGGAAAGGACGCCGTGCCTGGACTGGGAATCAGCGCAGAGAAGGGCTCTTGCCATGGAGCTGGACTGGACGTGGACCGTCTCAGGAGGTTCCGGACTGGGAACTGTCGAAGGAAGCTCCGGACCGGGAACTGTCGAAGGAAGCTCTGGACTGGGAACCGTTGCCGGAAGTTCTGGACTGGGAACCGTCGCTGGAAGCTCTGGACTGGGAACCATATCCGGAAGCTCTGGACTGGGAACTGTCGCCGGAAGCTCTGGACTGGGAACCGTCGCTGGAAGCTCTGGCTTGGGAACTGTCACTGGAAGCTCTAGACTTGGAAGGTGTACTGGAGGCCTGATGATGCGTGGGGCCGGCACAGGTGGCACCGGGCTGGTGATACGCACTTGACTGGGGAGGCACACTTGGGGGAGAGTGCGAGGAGCAGGCACAGGACGTACTGGACTGGAGACACGCACTTCAGGGAGAGTTCGAGGAGTAGGCACTGAACATACTGGGCTGTGGAGGCGCACTGGAGACCTGGTGCGTAGAACCGGCACAAATTGTACGGAAACAATGACACACTTCGCACGGCGAGTGCTGTGAACTGGCACAGGACGTACTGGGCTGTGTATGTGCACTGGAGACCTGGTGCGTAGAACCCGGCACAAGTTGTACTGGACCGGTGACACACACTTCAGGGCTAGTGCGTGGAGGAGACACAGGACGTACCGGACTGGGTAAGCGCACTGGAGGCCAGATGCATGAAACTGGTGCAGATGACACCGGACTGGTGTCACGCTCCTCAACACGCCCGCTCTGCAGCACTCTCATCGCCACCACCTTTCTCCGAAATCTTTCGTAGAGTTCCTCCTTCAACTCCCTGACGGTCTCTGGCTCATTCCTCGGCTCCACCGACCACCCTGTGTGCCTCCCCCAAAAAGTTATTTTCCTATGCCTGTGCCTGCCTGGCCTGGTGTGTTGATGACTGCAGCAGGACAGGTATAGAGGGGACTTTCAGGTATAAAAGCCTTAGCAGGACTTTGCTGTGGGGGAGAGGGTCAGACCAGGCCAGCCTCGGGGGACTATGGACAGCTCCTGTGGAACTGGTGTCAGAGTCAAGGCTAGTAACTAACTAACTGACTGACTGAGTGACTGGCTGGCTGCAGGACTGAGTTGAGAGTAGAACAGGTAAAGAGGGGACCTAAAGGTATGGAGAGGCCAGACCAGGCCAGAGGGAATCCAGACAATGCTCTGGAACTGGGGTCAGAGGCAGGGCAGAACAATGCAGGACAGGTGTCACTCAGAAGGGGTATAGTGCAGGACAGGTGACAGTCAACAGGGGAACAGGACAGCTAGAGAGAGGACCTCCATGTAAAATACCACCTGCTTGATCTTTGATCAATGCTGCTGAGTTTTTTACGCTTTTACAATTTCCCTTGTGTACTAAGAATGGTCCACCACCCAAAGGACATCCAGCCAACTTCCTGTGGCTATGAAATCCTGACCTTTTCACCAGACATGCTACCTTGTCATGCTGCTGCTCCAGTTTCAACTGTTCTGCCTGCGGCTATGGAACCCTGACCAGTGATGATTATTTGACCACGCTGGCCATCTATGAACTTTTGAACATGTTGAACTGTTCTGAGGACAGAAGCATGTGCAACTCAATATTAGGAATGTGTTCCTAATGTTTTGTACACCTTATGTTTATTCATTTAGATTTTGTCATAACTTTGTAAGGACCAACGCCTGAGATGAGAAGCAGGTACGGGGAGTCAACATTTAAACAGGAACAAACAGGTAACAAGAGAGGCACAACGTTGGTACAGCGGGTAAAAAAAATACACATGACAATCAAACCAGGGAACAGAGCAGGGAACCAGACATATATAGGGAAGGTAATGACACAGGTGATAGAGTCCAGCTGAGTCCAATAGTCACTGATGAGTGTGATGGGGGGGAAGGCAGGTGTGAGTAATGATGGTGGCAGGAGTGCGCAATGCTGGGGAGCCTGGCGCCCTCGAACGCCAGGGGGGAAGAGCGGAAGCAGGCATGACTAACTTAAGTTGAGTGAAACTCTCTGCAAAGTCATCAAAGTTGTTTGACCAGTAACCAAGATGTTCATAAGAACCACATTGTAGAGTTTTGTTTACAATCATTGTCATGATTCTGGGGTCAGCGGTAGTGCTGTACGAAATAGATAATACATGTAGGCAGGAAATAGGTTGTTTATAGGAAATAGGTAGTTTATTGTTGATGCTCGATTAAAAGCTGTGATTTCTGAGATATCATATTTTCTTCATACCTCAGGTTACTAGCAGGTGCTATGATAGTGCCTTTGAACGACCAGACCCCAAGCACAGCAAATACATAATAATCCACCTGCAAACAAAGACGGCACTTCTTTACAATCGTACCAGTTTAACAGCTCTGGTATGACTTCTGTTAGGTACTGGTTTTGACAGTGTTATGTAGCCCTTATGACCTATGACAAAGGGGTCAAGTAAAGTGTTCCGGAATATGTTAAGGTATGGTTATAGTTCTACTGGATATTTCAGCTCATTTGTGTTAAATATGCCTTGGACAAGATATCATTGGGTTATACATCAGAGGAAATATATACAATATATAATACGATAAATTGCCTCGTATAACAGACAAATGTAATGTTTTCTACAGGTCAGAACTTTAGTATAGTGATGATGCAGTGTACATCATCACCAGTAGAGGTGAGTAAAGTAACAAAGTTTCACTAAGGACACGCCTCAGATTTCACACACGCTTGACATCAGTGACAGGGCAGATGGGAGCAAACTTATAGTATGTGTTTACCCTTCTTTCAACAAGGCTCGTTGGTCTAGGGGTATGATTCTCGCTTTGGGTGCGAGAGGTCCCGGGTTCAAATCCCGGACGAGCCCTTCTTTTCTGAACACTACAGGCTCGTTGTACTGTCCAAGATAATGATTGTCTACTTGGGGAAGTGGAGATGACTGTGCATATTCATCAGAATCAGTCATGTGTAGGGTTCTATAACAAAGTGGGTAGAAAAATCTTACCAAAAGGAAAATGGTAGACTGTAAGTGGCAAATATAGATATCTGTAGGCCCTTTGGTAAAACAGAGATAGAAAACAATATCCAGTCAGTATGGAATATAATGTACAGTGTCGTAATGTCAACGAGTGACTTTAAATTGTGTGACAGATGGTACTATAGATACATCAACTAGAATCTTCTCTAAGTTGTCCATGCTTCAAAATGGATCCTGCATTATCCTTACATACAGTATATAATACTGAACTGCACCTACCAGTGAAAGACCTGTGAGAGATCCATCAAACACGTTACTCCCATAGGACATATATCCTGTCCTGCCAAATGCTACCACCTTCAGCGCCATCTCCAGCAGGTAGTAAAGGATGAAGCAACAGTTGATTGTCTGAAAAAACAGATCAGTGGAGGCTGCTGAGGGGAGCACGGTTCATAATAATGGCTGGAACGGAGCAAATGGAATGGCATCAAACCATCTGCTTGATGTATTTGATAGCATTCCACCGATTCCCCTTCAGTCATTACCACGGGCCAGTCCTCCCCAATTAAGGTGCCACCAACCTCCTGTGACAGAGATACATATAAAGTCTGTGAATTGCATGGAGCTATTGACATAAACTGTGCAAGACCCATACCTGCTTTACATGAGTCATTCATGTCGGCAGTTCACTGCAGGTACAGTAACTAATGTCTACTTGTAACTACTACTTGTAGTACATTTTACGTACAAATGGCCTTAAATGTTGAGCCTCTAAATAGTAGTTGTCTGGGTCAGAGAGATTCTTCTCACAGTCAATCACCAGGAGAATCTAGAGGAACATTGATGACGCTTAGATGCATATACAGTAGACTTAATACATGCATATACAGTAGACTTAATACATGCATATACCGTACATGACCTTTGACCTTACACATTTTCTAAAAATAAAATGGGATAAAATGCACCCTCATGCACACTCATTTTTAGACCAGAGACATCAAATGCAGAGAAGGTGAACAAAATGCGTCAGGGCCTATATCTACTGCCTTTCTAATCGACTCTAATGATGATCAATAACAGAGATAAATAGAGGACTTATATTATCTCCATTTTAAAGTAGTCAATTGTATTCTTGTTCATTGGCTGATTGCTCCCAACTCATAGGAATACCCACCCAGTTGACTACTTTAAAATGGTGGAAGCCCTCAATTGCAATGTCCATTCCAAAATGCGTTATGTCCATGATGAGTCCTCCATCTGTTTCCATTTGATCAACATGTCTGTGTTTGTGTAGAGTCTAGAATAGCCACTAGGTGGCCGTCTCTGAGCAGTTTTACTGAGCATGCAACATTAACTTGAGAGGAATTCCATATGCACGTGGCATGCAGTAGAATTTAAACTCTTGGTTGGTAACTGTTTGACAGGCTCGTTGGTCTAGGGGTATGATTCTCGCTTAGGGTGCGAGAGGTCCCGGGTTCAAATCCCGGACGAGCCCTCCTTTTAAGTTGTCAAGCAACTTACATGATGAACAGTCCTTCATAGAGTGTACAAAGCATAGTAGTGTACATTCACTAAAGCATCTCTATCAACAATATTACTGTGAATAAGTAGCCTGGAATCTTAACTCATAAGCTCTGTTTCAATATTGTTATGGTGAAACAATTCATGTCAGTTAGGATTCCAGGCTAGTATCATAACTAAGAGCTGTTAGGATCAAGCAGGAAAACAAATATCTTAGTTAATTTGTGAAATATTGTAACATTGTGAACTTGTGAAATAGTGAATTCACACAGATGCAGATAACATTGGCCAGGGCCACATTCCCCACCACAGTGACATAATGCTGAATGAAGATAAACTGAACCTTGTGCAGGAACTTAGATGAGTACTAAGGCAATGGAGGATGTTACAGAGGGAAACAATGACTTCAATTTGCTGTTCAATATCCTTTCACAATAACTTTTCAGATTTGCTTCTGTCCAAATGTTTGCTTCCGTTGCAAATGCAAGCACAAAGGCAAATGATGAAAGTCTGCTTGGAATTAGACTGACAGTCTACCAACTGTATAGTTTTGAAGAAATGAACATTGTCGTAGAGATAAAATATAAATACCTGTTTGATCCTGTCCAGCTCATCAAACAGTCTCTGGAAGGCCTCCCTGGGGATGAAGCCACTGGATGACTGAGACTTTTTCTGAGGAAATTACACTTTTAGAATCTTTTGACGTACCAAAAGTGCTCACAATTCAGAGGTGTGGCCATGTACATATATAACTTCATAAACCATAACGTTGTTTAACGCTATGTATTACAGTATGTTGTTTCAGATAAGGAGGGAACCATCTCACCTTCATGATGGCATCTCTGTAATAACCTGTTGTATATTCATTAAATAAACACCACAAAGGGGTCCTGTCTTACACAGTAACATCCTCAGAGAAGGTAGGTTCCTGGCTCTGACAGCTCAAAAGCTGCCCTGACGCCCAAATGTCTCCTCAGGATGGATGTCTGGATTGACATCTGCTAAAGAAAGGGTTATCGATCAATAACATTTATTTATAAAGCCCTTCTTACATCAGCAGATGTCACAAAGTGCTGTACAGAAACTCGGCCTAAAACCCCAAACAGCAAGCAATGCAGGTGTAGAAGCACGGTGGCTAGGATAAACTCAGTCCATTAACAGCATTCGGTCCCGCTCCATGGGAGGAGATATCTTCTGCGCCGGCCCAGACCAATAAAGGAAAGGAACGCTTACATTTTGCTCCATCCTTAAATCTTCTCAGCGAGTTCATTTTCATAATCTACACACATCTCACTTAAATGTAGGGTTCCTGTGCCTTTTGTTGTTCTGATAGTGCTTTACATGTGGTGTTGTGTCACTCTTGTTGTGATGTGTGTGTCATCCTATGTTTATATTGTATTTATTTTTTAAATCCCAGTCCCCCGTCCCCGCAGGAGGCCTTTGGGTAGGCCGTCACTGTAAATAAAAATGTATTCTTAACTGACTTGCCTAGTTAAATAAAGGTTAAATAAAATGCATTTTAAAAAATCCAATCAAATTCGGGCAATTATTTGTTACTCATTCACCGATTACTACAATAAGCAGCATATAAAATGGTCTGGACAGCCCTTATGACCTATGACAAAGGGGTCAAGTAAAGTGTTCTGGAATATGTTTTGGTATGGTTATAGTTCTGAGGGCTGGATATTTCAGCTCTTTTGTGTTGAATATGCCTTGGACAATATATTATTGAGTTATACATCAGAGGAAATATATACAATACATAATATGATATATGGCCTCATATAACTGACAAATGTAATGTTTTCTACAGGTCAGAACTTTACCATAGTGATGATGCAGTATACATCATCACCAGTAGAGGTGAGTAAAGTAACAAAGTTTCAGTAAGGACACGCCTCAGATTTCACACATGTTGAAATCAGTGACAGGGCAGATGGGAGCAAACGTATAGTCTGTTTACCTTTCTTTAAATAAGGCTCGTTGGTCTAGGGGTATGATTCTCGCTTTGGGTGCGAGAGGTCCCGGGTTCAAATCCCGGACGAGCCCTTCTTTTCTCAACACTACAGGGTCGTTGAACTGTCCAAGATAATGATAGTGTTCTTGGGGAAGTGGAGCTGACTGTGCATATTCAGCAGAAACAGTGACATTCAGTCATGTGTAGGTTTCTATAACAAATAGCAGGCTCACAGGATACCAATGTCGTCTATGTTTGTATTATGAGAACTAGCTGAATGACTGGTCGTATAACTGACAAGCCTAATTAGATAAATACTCTTATCTGTCAGCCACGGAGAAACTTCCATATGGTTTTATTTGCAGCTGTAACACTATAGTCCTGGATAGGCCTCAGTCCTCATAATGCAAATGATAACCTACAGCACTTAAGAAAGATGTCAACCACAGACAATGGTTTCATTTGCAAATCTGACAATGTACTGTACACTGAGTGTACTAAACAATAAGAACACCTTCCTAATATTGAGTTGCATTCCCTTTTGCAATCAGGAAAGCCTCAATTCGTCAGGGGCATGAACTCTAAAGGCTGTCGAAAGTTCCACAGGGATGCTGTCCCTATGTTGACTCCAATGCAGTTGTGTCTATTCTCTGAGAGCTGGTCTCTCTAGGAACAATCTGATGTCGAGTTGAGTGCTGTACCCATCCATCATGTTACCATGGTTGGTCACAGTTGTGTCAAGTTGGTTGGATGTCCTTTGGGTGGCGGACCATTCTTGACACACACGGGAAACTGTTGAGAGTGAACAAAACAGCAGCATTGCAGTTCTTGACACACTCAGACCGGTGCACCTGACACCTACTATCATACCCCATTCAAAGGCACTTCAATATTTTGTCTTGTCCATTCACCTTCTGAATGGCACACATACAGAATACGTCTCAAGGCTTAAAAATCCTCCTTTAACCTGTCTCCTCCCCTTCATCTACACTGATTGAACTGAATTTAACAGGTGACATCAATATGGGATGATAGACTTCAGCAGGATTCACCTGATCAGTCTATGTCATGGAAAGAGCAGGTGTTCCTAATGTTTTGTGCACTCAGTGTATGTAAAACTCACCCAAAAGTGTCAGTTACCACTAGAGGGCAGTCTAATAGCCAAAACCTGCCACATCACAGATTCAGGAAGTTAACTCACAGGCTGATGAGGAGAAGTGGATGGGAGAAGTGTAACGATCTGGTGGGTTTCCCTAAGCAGGCTTGTTGGTTTAAGGGTATGCTTCTCGCTTAGGGTGTGAGTAGTCCTGGGTTTAAATCCCAGATGAGCCCACCTTTTGAGAAAATATGTGATAGATGTATTTAGGGTTGTCCTAAGTGAGTTAGTATATTGAAAGATCACAAGCAAAGTGGGGAGAAAAATCTTGCCAATAGGAAAATGTTAGACTGTAAGTAGCAAATATAGATATCTGTAGGCCCTTTGGTAAAACAGAGATATAAAACAATATCCAGTCAGTATGGAATATAATGTACAGTGTTGTAATGTCAACGAGTGACATTGAATTGTGTGACAGACAGTAACATAGATACATCAACTAGAATCTTCTCTAAGTTGCCCATGCTTCAAAATGGATCCTGCATTATCCTTACATACAGTATATAATACTGAACTGTACCTACCAGTGAAAGACCTGTGAGAGATCCATCAAACACGTTACTCCCATAGGACATATATCCTGTCCTGCCAAATGCTACCACATTCAGCACCATCTCCAGCAGGTAGTAAAGGATGAAGAAACAGTTGATTGTCTGAAAAAAACAGATCAGTGGGGGCTGCTGAGGGGAGGACGGTTCATGATAATGGCTGGAACGGAGCAAATGGAATGGCATCAATGATTCTGGGAACCGTCGCCGGAAGCTCTGGACTGGGAACTATCTATATTTGATCCAGTCACATGGACATACTTAGGTGTTGAAGGTGTGGGTGGGCAGTTTTGTGACAACTTTCTCTTCAGTAGGCTCTGCTATCTGTTGTCTGAAAAACTAGGAGTCAAAACACGTAGGCAAACCTTATAGTGTAAAGTATGTGAATCAATCAATCAAATGTATTTATAAAGCCCTTTTAACATCAGCAGACAGCAGTTGTCACAAAGTGCTTTACAGTAACCCGGCCAAGTATACAGTATATAACCTGTATGAAATCGGGTCTATTCCTTTCATATCTGAAAAGATAAACTTGGCAACAGAACGGAGAGTTCCATATTACATAATGCCAGGAGCACGCTTCCTGTGTTTTGACAGATAATGTAATCAAGTGCAGTGGCTGCTGAGATAGCTCAGGTCTGCAATAAGGCCCAGCGCATACTGCGGCCAATCATCAACTCAATTCATTAACACTAATGGCAGGACCAAAACACAGAGCAAAGCCATAGCATAGCCCACCTACAATGTCATGAATGCCAAGTCAAAAGGAGAGCTAAAGCCTGTTGAGGGCAGACCCAAAAACACCGAGCCAAAATAAAAGCCAAAGATAAAACCTGTTCTAAAAACACTGGTGTTCCTGGTCCTACCTGAACATCAGCTGGATGGTGGTGTCATGACGTGGCCCTCTTTGGGTACAGCGAGCACCACCCCCCTCTCTCTCTTACCACCTCTCTCTCTTCCCCCTACAACCAGGCTCTGTTAGGCAGGTCATAAAATCCTAGAGGAGTTTCTCTCCTCATGGCCAGAGTATAGAGAGAGTGAGTTTCATAGGAGAACAAAGGAACCTCTTCCACATCACAGAACTTGAGAACTGAACAATTTCCATGTTTTGGAGAATGTGTACACTGTCGGGGATGACCCCTCCTGTCTCAGCCTCCAGTATTTATGCTGCAGTAGTTTATGTGTCGGGGGGCTAGGGTCAGTTTGTTATATCTGGAGTACTTCTCCTGTCTTATCCAGTGTCCTGTGTGAATTTAAGTATGCTCTCTCTAATTCTCTCTTTCGCTCTCTCGGAGGACCTGAGCCCTAGGACCATGCCTCCGGACTACCTGACATGATGACTCCTTGCTGTCCCCAGTCCACCTGGCCGTGCTGCTGCTCCAGTTTCAACTGTTCTGCCAGTGATTATTATTATTTGACCATGCTGGTCATTTATGAACATTTTAACATCTTGGCCATGTTCAGTTATAATCTCCACCCGGCACAGCCAGAAGAGGACTGTCCACCCCTCATAGCCTGGTTCCTCTCTAGGTTTATTCCTAGGTTTTGGCCTTTTCTAGGGAGTTTTTCCTAGCCCCCGTGCTTCTACAACTGCATTGCTTGCTGTTTGGGGTTTTAGGCTGGGTTTCTGTACAGCACATTGAGATATCAGCTGATTTACGAAGGGCCATATAAATAGATTTTATTTTATTTGATGTTATGTGATTATAAACTGTTTAATGAAGGAAACTCCAATTCCGTTTGGAGTTTTAAGTAATCGGCCCGCCCCATGAGCACAGACACTGACCTGGCGTCATGGGACAGCCCTCTTCTGCTGTTACGAATATAACCCCCACCTGAAGGATTTCCTATCAGACCAGCTTACCTCGATTACCACGAGAGGGCTAAGGTTTGAGTAGAGACCAGTACCTCATCACAGAGGGAGCAAAGGTTTGAATAGATTGCTGAATCTTTTAACCATACCACGTGGTTAAACTCTGAAACTATCGATCCGACAGAATAAGAGAAAATCTTTGATTCTAATTATTAGTCTGCAGCTAGGAATTCTCTACCATTGAATGTTAAGGCCGACACCCGCCAAAACATCTATTCTATAACAACATTTCTGAATAGGACTCTGAACTATCCATTCTAACCACGGAAGAGAGAGAGATTGAGGACAAACTCTCCAACAGAAACTAACTTTCCAACAGATATCACGAGGTACACTTCAACTGTGAGAGACAGAATCTAAAACAAAAATCCAGAAAATCACATTGTATGATTTTTAAGTAATTAATTAGTATTTTATTGCATGACATAAGTATTTGATCACCTACCTACCAGTAACAATTCTGGCTCTCACAGACCTGTTAGTTTTTCTTAAAGAAGCCCCCCTGTTCTCCCCTCATTACCTGTATTAACTGCACCTGTTTGAACTTGTTACCTCGTAGACACCTGCCCACACACTCAATCAAATAGACTCCAACTTCTCCACAATGGCCAAGACCAGAGAGCTGTGTAAGGACATCAAGGATAAAATTGTAGACCTGCACAAGGCTGGGATGGGCTACAATAGGCAAGCAGCTTGGTGAGAAGGCAACAACTGTTGGCGCAATTATTAGAAAATGGAAGTAGTTCAAGATGACGGTCAATCACCTTCGGTCTGGTGCTCCATGCAAGATCTCACCTCGTGGGGCATCATTGATCATGAGGAAGGTGAGGGATCAGCCCAGAACTACACGGCAGGACCTGGTCAATGACCTGAAGAGAGCTGGGACCACAGTCTCAAAGAAAACCATTAGTAACACACTACGCCGTCATGGATTAAAATCCTGCAGCGCACACTAGGTCCCCCTGCTCAAGCCAGCGTTGTGTTGAATATGCCTTGGACAATATATTATTGAGTTATACATCAGAGGAAATATATAAAATATATAATATGATATATGGCCTCATATAACTGACATAAGGAATGTTTTCTTCAGGTCAGAACTTTACTATAGTGATGATGCAGTATACATCATCACCAGTAGAGGTGAGTAAAGTAACAAAGTTTCACTAAGGACACGCCTCAGATTTCACACACGCCTGACATCAGTGACAGGGCAGATGGGAGCAAACTTATAGTATGTGTTTACCCTTCTTTCAACAAGGCTCGTTGGTCTAGGGGTATGATTCTCGCTTTGGGTGCGAGAGGTCCCGGGTTCAAATCCCGGACGAGCCCTACTTTTCTGAACACTACAGGCTCATTGTACTGTCCAAGATAATGATTGTCTACTTGGGGAAGTGGAGATGACTATGCATATTCATCAGAAACAGTGACATTCAGTCATGTGTAGGTTTCTATAACAAATAGCAGGCTCACAGGTTACCAATGTCGTCTATGTTTGTATTATGAGAACTAGCTGAATGACTGGTCGTATAACTGACAAGCCTAATTAGATAAATACTCTTATCTGTCAGCCACGGAGAAACTTCCATATGGTTTTATTTGTAGCTGTAACACTATAGTCCTGGATAGGCCTCAGTCCTCATAATGCAAATGATAACCTACAGCACTTAAGAAAGATGTCAACCACAGACAATGGTTTCATTTGCAAATCTGACAATGTACTGTACACTGAGTGTACTAAACACTAAGAACACCTTCCTAATATTGAGTTGCATTCCCTTTTGCCATCAGAAAAGCCTCAATTCGTCAGGGGCATGGACTTTACAGGGTGGCGAAAGTGTTCCACAGGGATGCTGTCCCATGTTGACTCCAATGCAGTTGTGTCTTTTCTCTGAGAGCTGATCTCTCTAGGAACCTTCTGATGTCAAGTTGAGTGCTGTACCCATCCATCATGTTGCCATGGTTGGTCACAGTTGTGTCAAGTTGGTTGGATGTCTTTTGGGTGGCGGACCATTCTTGACACACACGGGAAACTGTTGAGAGTGAACAAGACAGCAGCATTGCAGTTCTTGACACACTCAGACCGGTGCGCCTGACACCTACTATCATACCCCATTCAAAGGCACTTCAATATTTTGTCTTGTCCATTCACCTTCTGAATGGCACCTTTACAGAATACGTCTCAAGGCTTAAAAATCCTCCTTTAACCTGTCTCCTCCCCTTCATCTACACTGATTGAACTGAATTTAACAGGTGACATCAATACGGGATGATAGACTTCAGCTGGATTCACCTGATCAGTCTATGTCATGGAAAGAGCAGGTGTTCATAATGTTTTGTACACACAGACTATTTATTTACATGTTTTATGTAACCTTTATTTAACTAGGCAAGTCAGTTCAGGACAAATTATTATTTATAATGACGGCCTACCCTGGCCAAACTCGGACGACGCTGGGCCAATTGTGCACCGCCCAATGTGAATCCCAATCACGGCCGGATGTGATACAAATCCCAGACGAGACCTCCTTTTAAGAAGTCAAATGACTTACAGACTAGACACAGTCCACATGACATACTACATACAGTCTATGACAGACTTGGTAAGTCTATGTCATGGAACGAGCAAGTGTTCCTAATATTTTGTGCACTCGGTGTACGTAAAACTCACCCAAAAGTGTCAGTTACCACTAGAGGGCAGTCTAATAGCCAAAACCTGCCACATCACAGATTCTGGAAGTTAACTCACAGGCTGATGAGGAGAAGTGGATGGGAGAAGTGTAACAATCGGGTGGGTTTCCCTAAGCAGGCTTGTTGGTTTAAGGGTATGCTTCTCGCTTAGGGTGTGAGTAGTCCTGGGTTTAAATCCCAGATGAGCCCACCTTTTGAGAAAATATCTGATAGATGTATTTCGGGTTGTCCTAAGTGAGTTAGTATATTGAAAGATCACAAACAAAGTGGGGAGAAAAATCTTGCCAATAGGAAAATGGTAGACTGTAAGTGGCAAATATGTATATCTGTAGGCCCTTTGGTAAAACAGAGATATAAAACAATATCCAGTCAGTATGGAATATAATGTACAGTGTCGTAATGTCAACGAGTGACTTTAAATTGTGTGACAGATGGTACTATAGATACATCAACTAGAATCTTCTCTAAGTTGCCCATGCTTCAAAATGAGTCCTGCGTTATCCTTACATACAGTATATAATATTGAACTGCACCTACCAGTGAAAGACCTGTGAGAGATCCATCAAACACGTTACTCCCATAGGACATATATCCTGTCCTGCCAAATGCTACCACCTTCAGCGCCATCTCCAGCAGGTAGTAAAGGATGAAGCAACAGTTGATTGTCTGAAAAAACAGATCAGTGGAGGCTGCTGAGGGGAGGACGGTTCATAATAATGGCTGGAACGGAGCAAATGGAATGGCATCAAACCATCTGCTTGATGTATTTGATACCATTCCACCGATTCCCCTCCAGTCATTACCACGGGCCGGTCCTCCCCAATTAAGGTGCCACCAACCTCCTGTGACAGAGATACATATAAAGTCTGTGAATTGCTATTGGAGCTATTGGCATAAACTGTGCAAGACCCATACCTGCTATACATGAGTCAGTCATGTCGGCAGTTCACTGCAGGTAAAGTAACTAATGTCTACTTGTAACTACTACTTGTAGTACATTTTACGTTCAAATGGCCTTAAATGTTGAGCCTCTAAATAGTAGTTGTCTGGGTCAGAGTGATTCTTCTATCAGTCAATCACCAGGAGATTCTGGAGTAACATTGATGACGCTTAGATGCATATACAGTAGACATAATACATGCATATACCGTACATGACCTTTGACCTTACACATTTTCTAAAAATAAAATGGGATAAAATGCACCCTCATGCACACTCATTTTTAGACCAGAGACATCAAATGCAGAGCAGGTGAACAAAATGCGTCAGGGCCTATATCTACTGCCTTTCTAATCGACTCTAATGATGATCAATAACAGAGATAAATAGAGGACTTATATTATCTCCATTTTAAAGTAGACAATTGTCTTCTTCTTCATTGACTGATTGCTCCCAACTCATAGGAATACCCACCCAGTTGACTACTTTAAAATGGTGGAAGCCCTCAATTGCAATGTCCTTTCCAAAATGCGTTATGTCCATGGTGAGTCCTCCATCTGTTTCCATTTGATCAACATGTCTGTGTTTGTGTAGAGTCTAGAATAGCCACTAGGTGGTAGTCTCTGAGCAGTTTTACTGAGCATGCAACATTAACTTGAGAGGAATTCCATATGCACGTGGCATGCAGTGGAATTTAAACTCTTGGTTGTTAACTGTTTGACAGGCTCGTTGGTCTAGGGGTATGATTCTCGCTTAGGGTGCGAGAGGTCCCGGGTTCAAATCCCGGACGAGCCCTCCTTTTAAGTTGCCAAGCAACTTACAGGATGAACAGTCCTTCATAGAGTGTACAAAGCATAGTAGTGTACATTCACTAAAGCATCTCTATCAACAATATTACTGTGAATAAGTAGCCTGGAATCTTAACTTCATATTGTTATGGTGAAACAAAGCATGTCAATTAGGATTCCAGGCTAGTGTCGTAACTAAGAGCTGTTAGGATCAAGCAGAAAAACAAATATCTTAGTTAATTCATGAAATATTGTGACATTGTGAACTTGTGACATAGTGAATTCACACAGATGCAGATAACATTGGCCAGGGCCACATTCCCCACCACAGTGACATAATGCTGAATGAAGATTAACTGAACCTTGTGCAGGAACTTAGATGAGTACTCAGGCAATGGAGGATGCTACAGAGGGAAACAATGACTTCAATTTGCTGTTCAATATCCTTTCACAATAACTTTTCAGATTTGCTTCTGTCCAAATGTTTGCTTCCGTTGCAAATGCAAGCACAAAGGCAAATGATGAAAGTCTGCTTGGAATTAGACTGACAGTCTACCAACTGTATAGTTTTGAAGAAATGAACATTGTCGTAGAGATAAATAATAAATACCTGTTTGATCCTGTCCAGCTCATCAAACAGTCTCTGGAAGGCCTCCCTGGGGATGAAGCCACTGGATGACTTAGACGCTTTCTGAGGAAATTACACTTTTAGAATCTTTTGACGTACCAAAAGTGCTCACAATTCAGAGGTGTGGCCATGTACATATATAACTTCATAAACCATAACGTTGTTTAACGCTATGTATTACAGTATGCTGTTTCAGGTAAGGAGGGAACCATCTCACCTTCATGATGGCATCTCTGTAATAACCTGTTGTATAATAATAAAATAAACACCACAAAGGGGTCCTGTCTTACACAGTAACATCCTCAGAGAAGGTAGGTTCCTGGCTCTGACAGTGCAGCAGCTCAAAAGCTGCCCTGACGCCCAAATGTCTCCTCAGGATGGATGTCTGGATTGACATCTGCTAAATAAAGTGTTATCGTGATCAACACTACTCACATACCTATGGGGAGTTGACTACCCACTTACCTAAATATTTGTTAACTTTGTGAAGGACAGTCGACAACAAGCCAGTTACACACCACTAAGTATCCTCTAAACTGTTTGTATATGATGGCAGTCAGCAGGTTCATCAAAATGTACATTCCTACAATAGAGTGATACCATGTAAAGTAAGCATTTATTGAACATACAGATTGAATCAATTAAAACAGTTTATGAAATATATTTATATTTAAATTCTATTGTAATCAACACAATGGTACAGAAATCAGTACTTGCTATGTAGACGATGCCCTGTGATTAGAATGGTCTATGTGTTTTCACTGATCTGCCCTTCTTGGCAATGTCTCTCTTGAGAAAGAGGTCTTCAGACCTCAATATCACTTCCTGGTTAAATAAAGATGAAATAAAAAGTAAACAAATAGTCTCATCAAATAAATCTTCAGAAAATCCTCTGAAGGCAACTGGCCTTCACCTAAAAAAAAGCAGATAACTACAAAAAAGTCCCATAGGCCTAGAGCCTTAAAAACACAACCATTGTAGTAGTGTTCACACTATCCAATCAATAAACAGATACTGGGGATGTTACTGTACCTCTCCCTTTGCAAACAGCAGCATTACAAACATGGTGAAGACAAACAGGTGGAGAACCACTAGTAAGATCACACTGGAGAGAAGAAGAAAGCCCTATAGTCAGCCAAAATGAAGGACGTTGTGCATGTCTGTACTTAATCAGCATTTGACTCAATTCAATTCCATTACCTTGTTATTTCTAGTATTGTTCTTTTGATGAATTTCAACGTCTTCTTCATCAATTATGAGTTGTGAAGGAGGTAGAATGGCCGAATAAGTTTTCTGATACTCATAGTCTACGACACAAATGATGCAAAACATATCAGGACAGAAGAATCAGATGACATTTCTTCTTTATGAAACAAGCTTACTAAGTGTTGTACACTCAACATACTGTAGAATAGAATAGAATATGATTACGTGAAAAAGCATATCAAGGTCCCAGAGGAGAGATTATAAAGGGGTATACATGTGAGTTTGCTTACATCATCACAAGCCATTTTCAAGGTCAAGGTCCAGTCAATGACAGACACTGAGATGACCACCATGTAGCCCACCAGCCATTTACACTTCAAAATCTCCTCATGACGTATCAGGTACCTCCACAAAAAGAGTAAGGAGGAATCACTTCCAACAAATAGGCTACTGATCCTCACAGCAGTAAATGAATGATGTGCCTAGTAATCTACACTACAATCTACACACAGAAAAATTGGTTCCAAAAGGGATCTTAGGCTGGCCCTATAGTAGAACCCTTATTGGATCCATGTAGAACCCTTTTCGGTTCCAGGTAGAACCCTTTTTGGTTTCATGTAGAACCATTTGGGGTTTCATGTAGAACCATCTGTGGAAGTTGTTCTACCTGGAACCAAAAAGAGTTCTTCAGACGGTTCTCCTATAGGGACAGCCAAAGAACCATTTTAGTTTTTTTTTAAGAGTGTATGAAATTGATTGAGAAATGTACTCAAAAGCTGTATGACCATGGTATTACACATGATCAATAGATATCAGATGATATCGGAATAATATGTTATATTAATAGTATTTGTTGAGTAGTGTTAAGGTATTATGGAGTGTAGTAATAGTTTTATTTGGTGGTTCACTACATCAGAAGTAGATTTTGAGTGTTTATTACCTTAACGATGAGGTGGAACGTGAATATGAGAAGGCAGATAATCTCGATGCCCTCGGTGAGGCCACATGGGGGTTCGCAGAGGGTGTGTTAAGAACGCAGGCAACTACACAAAAACAAGATCCCACAAAAACCAGTGGGGAAATGGCTGCCTAAATATGATCCCCAATCAGAGACAACGATAAACAGCTGCCTCTGAATACCAGGCCAACATAGACGTAAATGCACTAGATCACCTACCCTAGTCACAACCCGACTTGACCAAAATAGGAAATAAAAAGCGTCGGTGGCAGCTCCGGTGTGGGGCAAAGTACCCACTCCGTTCGTCGATTCGCCAGCATCGGTGGCGGCTCTGGTGCAGGACGTTTCTTCGGCGCAGAGGAGGGCCCCGGCTATGGAGCTGGGTTGTACGCCGCTCCCGGACTGGGCACAGGCGCAGAAGAAGGCTCCTCCCATGGAGTGGAACCGGACGCCGTGCCTGGACTGGACATCGGCGCAGAGGAAGAATCCTGCAATGGACCGGGAAAGGACGCCGTGCCTGGACTGGGAATCAGCGCAGAGAAGGGCTCTTGCCATGGAGCTGGACTGGACGTGGACCGTCTCAGGAGGTTCCGGACTGGGAACTGTCGAAGGAAGCTCCGGACCGGGAACTGTCGAAGGAAGCTCTGGACTGGGAACCGTTGCCGGAAGTTCTGGACTGGGAACCGTCGCTGGAAGCTCTGGACTGGGAACCGTATCCGGAAGCTCTGGACTGGGAACTGTCGCCGGAATTTCTGGACTGGGAACCGTCGCTGGAAGCTCTGGCGTACCGGACTGGGTAAGCGCACTGGAGGCCAGATGCATGAAACTGGTGCAGATGACACCGGACTGGTGTCACGCTCCTCTGCAGCACTCTCATCGCCACCACCTTTCTCCGAAATCTTTCGTAGAGTTCCTCCTTCAACTCCCTGACGGTCTCTGGCTCATTCCTCGGCTCCACCGACCACCCTGTGTGCCTCCCCCAAAAAGTTATTTTCCTATGCCTGTGCCTGCCTGGACTGGTGTGTTGATGACTGCAGCAGGACAGGTATAGAGGGGACTTTCAGGTATAAAAGCCTTAGCAGGACTTTGCTGTGGGGGAGAGGGTCAGACCAGGCCAGCCTCGGGGGACTATGGACAGCTCCTGTGGAACTGGTGTCAGAGTCAAGGCTAGTAACTAACTGACTGACTGAGTGACTGGCTGCAGGACTGAGTTGAGAGTAGAACAGGTAAAGAGGGGACCTAAAGGTATGGAGAGGCCAGACCAGGCCAGAGGGAATCCAGACAATGCTCTGGAACTGGGGTCAGAGGCAGGGCAGAACAATGCAGGACAGGTGTCACTCAGAAGGGGTATAGTGCAGGACAGGTGACAGTCAACAGGGGAACAGGACAGCTAGAGAGAGGACCTCCATGTAAAATACCACCTGCTTGATCTTTGATCAATGCTGCTGAGTTTTTTACGCTTTTACAATTTCCCTTGTGTACTAAGAATGGTCCACCACCCAAAGGACATCCAGCCAACTTCCTGTGGCTATGAAATCCTGACCTTTTCACCAGACATGCTACCTTGTCATGCTGCTGCTCCAGTTCCAACTGTTCTGCCTGCGGCTATGGAACCCTGACCAGTGATGATTATTTGACCACGCTGGCCATCTATGAACTTTTGAACATGTTGAACTGTTCTGAGGACAGAAGCATGTGCAACTCAATATTAGGAATGTGTTACTAATGTTTTGTACACCTTATGTTTTTTCATTTAGATTTTGTCATAACTTTGTAAGGACCAACGCCTGAGATGAGAAGCAGGTACGGGGAGTCAACATTTAAACAGGAACAAACAGGTAACAAGAGAGGCACAACGTTGGTACAGCGGGTAAAAAAAATACATATGACAATCAAAGCAGGGAACAGAGCGAGGAACCAGACATATATAGGGAAGGTAATGACACAGGTGATAGAGTCCAGCTGAGTCCAATAGTCACTGATGAGTGTGACGGGGGGGAAGGCAGGTGTGAGTAATGATGGTGGCAGGAGTGCGCAATGCTGGGGAGCCTGGCGCCCTCGAACGCCAGGGGGGAAGAGCGGAAGCAGGCATGACTAACTTAAGTTGAGTGAAACTCTCTGCAAAGTCATCAAAGTTGTTTGACCAGTAACCAAGATGTTCATAAGAACCACATTGTAGAGTTTTGTTTACAATCATTGTCATGATTCTGGGGTCAGCGGTATTGCTGTACGAAATAGATAATACATGTAGGCAGGAAATAGGTTGTTTATAGGAAATAGGTAGTTTATTGTTGATGCTCGATTAAAAGCTGTGATTTCTGAGATATCATATTTTCTTCATACCTCAGGTTACTAGCAGGTGCTATGATAGTGCCTTTGAACGACCAGACCCCAAGCACAGCAAATACATAATAATCCACCTGCAAACAAAGACGGCACTTCTTTACAATCGTACCAGTTTAACAGCTCTGGTATGACTTCTGTTAGGTACTGGTTTTGACAGTGTTATGTAGCCCTTATGACCTATGACAAAGGGGTCAAGTAAAGTGTTCCGGAATATGTTAAGGTATGGTTATAGTTCTACTGGCTATTTCAGCTCATTTGAGTTGAATATGCCTTGGACAAGATATCATTGGGTTATACATCAGAGGAAATATATACAATATATAATACGATAAATTGCCTCGTATAACAGACAAATGTAATGTTTTCTACAGGTCAGAACTTTAGTATAGTGATGATGCAGTGTACATCATCACCAGTAGAGGTGAGTAAAGTAACAAAGTTTCACTAAGGACACGCCTCAGATTTCACACACGCTTGACATCAGTGACAGGGCAGATGGGAGCAAACTTATAGTATGTGTTTACCCTTCTTTCAACAAGGCTCGTTGGTCTAGGGGTATGATTCTCGCTTTGGGTGCGAGAGGTCCCGGGTTCAAATCCCGGACGAGCCCTTCTTTTCTGAACACTACAGGCTCGTTGTACTGTCCAAGATAATGATTGTCTACTTGGGGAAGTGGAGATGACTGTGCATATTCATCAGAAACAGTGATATTCAGTCATGTGTAGGGTTCTATAACAAAGTGGGTAGAAAAATCTTACCAAAAGGAAAATGGTAGACTGTAAGTGGCAAATATAGATATCTGTAGGCCCTTTGGTAAAACAGAGATATAAAACAATATCCAGTCAGTATGGAATATAATGTACAGTGTCGTAATGTCAACGAGTGACTTTAAATTGTGTGACAGATGGTACTATAGATACATCAACTAGAATCTTCTCTAAGTTGCCCATGCTTCAAAATGGATCCTGCATTATCCTTACATACAGTATATAATACTGAACTGCACCTACCAGTGAAAGACCTGTGAGAGATCCATCAAACACGTTACTCCCATAGGACATATATCCTGTCCTGCCAAATGCTACCACCTTCAGCGCCATCTCCAGCAGGTAGTAAAGGATGAAGAAACAGTTGATTGTCTGAAAAAACAGATCAGTGGAGGCTGCTGAGGGGAGCACGGTTCATAATAATGGCTGTAACGGAGCAAATGGAATGGCATCAAACCATCTGCTTGATGTATTTGATACCATTCCACCGATTCCCCTCCAGTCATTACCACGGGCCAGTCCTCCCCAATTAAGGTGCCACCAACCTCCTGTGACAGAGATACATATAAAGTCTGTGAATTGCACGGAGCTATTGGCATAAACTGTGCAAGACCCATACCTGATTTACATGAGTCATTCATGTCGGCAGTTCACTGCAGGTACAGTAACTAATGTCTACTTGTAACTACTACTTGTAGTACATTTTACGTACAAATGGCCTTAAATGTTGAGCCTCTAAATAGTAGTTGTCTGGGTCAGAGAGATTCTTCTCACAGTCAATCACCAGGAGAATCTAGAGGAACATTGATGACGCTTAGATGCATATACAGTAGACTTAATACATGCATATACAGTAGACTTAATACATGCATATACCGTACATGACCTTTGACCTTACACATTTTCTAAAAATAAAATGGGATAAAATGCACCCTCATGCACACTCATTTTTAGACCAGAGACATCAAATGCAGAGAAGGTGAACAAAATGCGTCAGGGCCTATATCTACTGCCTTTCTAATCGACTCTCATGATGATCAATAACAGAGATAAATAGAGGACTTATATTATCTCCATTTTAAAGTAGTCAATTGTATTCTTGTTCATTGGCTGATTGCTCCCAACTCATAGGAATACCCACCCAGTTGACTACTTTAAAATGGTGGAAGCCCTCAATTGCAATGTCCATTCCAAAATGCGTTATGTCCATGATGAGTCCTCCATCTGTTTCCATTTGATCAACATGTCTGTGTTTGTGTAGAGTCTAGAATAGCCACTAGGTGGCCGTCTCTGAGCAGTTTTACTGAGCATGCAACATTAACTTGAGAGGAATTCCATATGCACGTGGCATGCAGTGGAATTTAAACTCTTGGTTGTTAACTGTTTGACAGGCTCGTTGGTCTAGGGGTATGATTCTCGCTTAGGGTGCGAGAGGTCCCGGGTTCAAATCCCGGACGAGCCCTCCTTTTAAGTTGTCAAGCAACTTACATGATGAACAGTCCTTCATAGAGTGTACAAAGCATAGTAGTGTACATTCACTATCGCATCTCTATCAACAATATTACTGTGAATAAGTAGCCTGGAATCTTAACTCATAAGCTCTGTTTCAATATTGTTATGGTGAAACAATTCATGTCAGTTAGGATTCCAGGCTAGTATCATAACTAAGAGCTGTTAGGATCAAGCAGAAAAACAAATATCTTAGTTAATTTGTGAAATATTGTAACATTGTGAACTTGTGAAATAGTGAATTCACACAGATGCAGATAACATTGGCCAGGGCCACATTCCCCACCACAGTGACATAATGCTGAATGAAGATAAACTGAACCTTGTGCAGGAACTTAGATGAGTACTCAGGCAATGGAGGATGCTACAGAGGGAAACAATGACTTCAATTTGCTGTTCAATATCCTTTCACAATAACTTTTCAGATTTGCTTCTGTCCAAGTGTTTGCTTCCGTTGCAAATGCAAGCACAAAGGCAAATGATGAAAGTCTGCTTGGAGTTAGAATGACAGTCTACAAACTGTATAGTTTTGAAGAAATGAACATTGTCGTAGAGATAAATAATAAATACCTGTTTGATCCTGTCCAGCTCATCAAACAGTCTCTGGAAGGCCTCCCTGGGGATGAAGCCACTGGATGACTGAGACGCTTTCTGAGGAAATTACACTTTTAGAATCTTTTGACGTACCAAAAGTGCTCACAATTCAGAGGTGGGGCAAAGTACCCACTCCGTTCGTCGATTCGCCAGCATCGGTGGCGGCTCTGGTGCAGGACGTTTCTTCGGCGCAGAGGAGGGCCCCGGCTATGGAGCTGGGTTGTACGCCGCTCCCGGACTGGGCACCGGCGCAGAAGAAGGCTCCTCCCATGGAGTGGAACCGGACGCCGTGCCTGGACTGGACATCGGCGCAGAGGAAGAATCCTGCAATGGACCGGGAAAGGACGCCGTGCCTGGACTGGGAATCAGCGCAGAGAAGGGCTCTTGCCATGGAGCTGGACTGGACGTGGACCGTCTCAGGAGGTTCCGGACTGGGAACTGTCGAAGGAAGCTCCGGACCGGGAACTGTCGAAGGAAGCTCTGGACTGGGAACCGTTGCCGGAAGTTCTGGACTGGGAACCGTTGCCGGAAGTTCTGGACTGGGAACCGTCGCTGGAAGCTCTGGACTGGGAACCATATCCGGAAGCTCTGGACTGGGAACTGTCGCCGGAAGCTCTGGACTGGGAACCGTCGCTGGAAGCTCTGGCTTGGGAACTGTCACTGGAAGCTCTAGACTTGGAAGGTGTACTGGAGGCCTGATGATGCGTGGGGCCGGCACAGGTGGCACCGGGCTGGTGATACGCACTTGACTGGGGAGGCACACTTGGGGGAGAGTGCGAGGAGCAGGCACAGGACGTACTGGACTGGAGACACGCACTTCAGGGAGAGTTCGAGGAGTAGGCACTGAACATACTGGGCTGTGGAGGCGCACTGGAGACCTGGTGCGTAGAACCGGCACAAATTGTACCGAAACAATGACACACTTCGCACGGCGAGTGCTGTGAACTGGCACAGGACGTACTGGGCTGTGTATGCGCACTGGAGACCTGGTGCGTAGAACCCGGCACAAGTTGTACTGGACCGGTGACACACACTTCAGGGCTTGTGCGTGGAGGAGACACAGGACGTACCGGACTGGGTAAGCGCACTGGAGGCCAGATGCATGAAACTGGTGCAGATGACACCGGACTGGTGTCACGCTCCTCAACACGCCCGCTCTGCAGCACTCTCATCGCCACCACCTTTCTCCGAAATCTTTCGTAGAGTTCCTCCTTCAACTCCCTGACAGTCTCTGGCTCATTCCTCGGCTCCACCGACCACCCTGTGTGCCTCCCCCAAAAAGTTATTTTCCTATGCCTGTGCCTGCCTGGCCTGGTGTGTTGATGACTGCAGCAGGACAGGTATAGAGGGGACTTTCAGGTATAAAAGCCTTAGCAGGACTTTGCTGTGGGGGAGAGGGTCAGAGACTATGGACAGCTCCTGTGGAACTGGGGTCAGAGTCAAGGCTAGTAACTAACTGACTGACTGAGTGACTGGCTGCAGGACTGAGTTGAGAGTAGAACAGGTAAAGAGGGGACCTAAAGGTATGGAGAGGCCAGACCAGGCCAGAGGGAATCCAGACAATGCTCTGGAACTGGGGTCAGAGGCAGGGCAGAACAATGCAGGACAGGTGTCACTGAGAAGGGGTATAGTGCAGGACAGGTGACAGTCAACAGGGGAACAGGACAGCTAGAGAGAGGACCTCCATGTAAAATACCACCTGCTTGATCTTTGATCAATGCTGCTGAGTTTTTTACGCTTTTACAATTTCCCTTGTGTACTAAGAATGGTCCACCACCCAAAGGACATCCAGCCAATTTCCTGTGGCTATGAAACCCTGACCTTTTCACCAGACATGCTACCTTGTCATTCTGCTGCTCCAGTTCCAACTGTTCTGCCTGCGGCTATGGAACACTGACCTTTTCACCAGACATGCTACCTTGTCGTGCTGCTGCTCCAGTTTCAACTGTTCTGCCTGCGGCTATGGAACCCTGACCAGTGATGATTATTTGACCACGCTGGCCATCTATGAACTTTTGAACATGTTGAACTGTTCTGAGGACAGAAGCATGTGCAACTCAATATTAGGAATGTGTTACTAATGTTTTGTACACCTTATGTTTATTCATTTAGATTTTGTCATAACTTTGTAAGGACCAACGCCTGAGATGAGAAGCAGGTACGGGGAGTCAACATTTAAACAGGAACAAACAGGTAACAAGAGAGGCACAACATTGGTACAGCGGGTAAAAAAAATACATATGACAATAAATGTTGAAGCAGGGAAAAGAGCAGGGAACCAGACATATATAGGGAAGGTAATGACACAGGTGATAGAGTCCAGCTGAGTCCAATAGTCACTGATGAGTGTGACGGGGGGGAAGGCAGGTGTGAGTAATGATGGTGGCAGGAGTGCGCAATGCTGGGGAGCCTGGCGCCCTCGAACGCCAGGGGGGAAGAGCGGAAGCAGGCATGACTAACTTAAGTTGAGTGAAACTCTCTGCAAAGTCATCAAAGTTGTTTGACCAGTAACCAAGATGTTCATAAGAACCACATTGTAGAGTTTTGTTTACAATCATTGTCATGATTCTGGGGTCAGCGGTAGTGCTGTACGAAATAGATAATACATGTAGGCAGGAAATAGGTTGTTTATAGGAAATAGGTAGTTTATTGTTGATGCTCGATTAAAAGCTGTGATTTCTGAGATATCATATTTTCTTCATACCTCAGGTTACTAGCAGGTGCTATGATGGTGCCTTTGAACGACCAGACCCCAAGCACAGCAAATACATAATAATCCACCTGCAAACAAAGACGGCACTTCTTTACAATCGTACCAGTTTAACAGCTCTGGTATGACTTCTGTTAGGTACTGGTTTTGACAGTGTTATGTAGCCCTTATGACCTATGACAAAGGGGTCAAGTAAAGTGTTCCGGAATATGTTAAGGTATGGTTATAGTTCTACTGGATATTTCAGCTCATTTGTGTTAAATATGCCTTGGACAATATATTATTGAGTTATACATCAGAGGAAATATATACAATATATAATATGATCTTTTGCCTCGTATAACAGACAAATGTAATGTTTTCTACAGGTCAGAACATTAGTATAGTGATGATGCAGTGTACATCATCACCAGTAGAGGTGAGTAAAGTAACAAAGTTTCACTAAGGACACGCCTCAGATTTTACACACGCTTGACATCAGTGACAGGGCAGATGGGAGCAAACTTATAGTATGTGTTTACCCTTCTTTCAACAAGGCTCGTTGGTCTAGGGGTATGATTCTCGCTTTGGGTGCGAGAGGTCCCGGGTTCAAATCCCGGACGAGCCCATCTTTTCTGAACACTACAGGCTCGTTGTACTGTCCAAGATAATGATTGTCTACTTGGGGAAGTGGAGATGACTGTGCATATTCATCAGAAACAGTGATATTCAGTCATGTGTAGGGTTCTATAACAAAGTGGGTAGAAAAATCTTACCAAGTGGCAAATATAGATATCTGTAGGACCTTTGATAAAACAATATCCAGTCAGTATGGAATATAATGTACAGTGTCGTAATGTCAGGACGGTTCATAACAATGGCTGGAACGGAGCAAATGGAATGGCATCAAACCATCTGCTTGATGTATTTGATACCATTCCACCGATTCCCCTCCAGTCATTACCACGGGCCAGTCCTCCCCAATTAAGGTGCCACCAACCTCCTGTGACAGAGATACATATAAAGTCTGTGAATTGCACGGAGCTATTGGCATAAACTGTGCAAGACCCATACCTGCTATACATGAGTCATTCATGTCGGCAGTGCACTGCAGGCACAGTAACTAATGTCTACTTGTAACTACTACTTGTAGTACATTTTACGTTCAAATGGCCTTAAATGTTGAGCCTCTAAATAGTAGTTGTCTGGGTCAGAGAGATTCTTCTATCAGTCAATCACCAGGAGATTCTGGAGTAACATTGATGACGCTTAGATGCATATACAGTAGACTTAATACATGCATATACCGTACATGACCTTTGACCTTACACATTTTCTAAAAATAAAATGGGATAAAATGCACCCTCATGCACACTCATTTTTAGACCAGAGACATCAAATGCAGAGAAGGTGAACAAAATGCGTCAGGACCTATATCTACTGCCTTTCTAATCGACTCTAATGATGATCAATAACAGAGATAAATAGAGGACTTATATTATCTCCATTTTAAAGTAGTCAATTGTCTTCTTCTTCATTGACTGATTCCTCCCAACTCATAGGAAAACCCACCCAGTTGACTACTTTAAAATGGTGGAAGCCCTCAATTGCAATGTCCATTCCAAAATGCGTTATGTCCATGATGAGTCCTCCATCTGTTTCCATTTGATCAACATGTCTGTGTTTGGGCAGAGTGTAGAATAGCCACTGGGTGGTAGTCTCTGAGCAGTTTTACTGAGCATGCAACATTAACTTGAGAGGAATTCCATATGCACGTGGCATGCAGTGGAATTTAAACTCTTGGTTGTTAACTGTTTGACAGGCTCGTTGGTCTAGGGGTATGATTCTCGCTTAGGGTGCGAGAGGTCCCGGGTTCAAATCCCGGACGAGCCCTCCTTTTAAGTTGTCAAGCAACTTACAATATGAACAGGCCAACAGAGTGTACATTCACTAAAGCATCTCTATCAACAATATTACTGTGAATAAGTAGCCTGGAATCTTAACTCATAAGCTCAGTTTCAATATTGTTATGGTCAAACAAAGCATGTCAGTTAGGATTCCAGGCTAGTGTCGTAACTAAGAGCTGTTAGGATCAAGCAGAAACACATATCTAAGTTAATTCATTAAATATTGTGACATTGTGAACTTGTGACATAGTGAATTCACACAGATGCAGATAACATTGGGCCACATTCCCCACCACAGTGACATAATGATGACTGAAGATAAACTGAACCTTGTGCAGGAACTTAGACGAGTACTCAGGCAATGGAGGATGCTACAGAGGGAAACAATGACTTCAATTTGCTGTTCAAACTCCTTTCACAATAACTTTTCAGATTTGCTTCTGTCCAAATGTTTGCTTCCGTTGCAAATGAAAATTATGACAGTCTGCTTGGAGTTAGACTGACAGTCTGCCAACTGCATAGTTTTGAAGAAATGAACATTGTCGTAGAGATAAATAATAAATACCTGTTTGATCCTGTCCAGCTCATCAAACAGTCTCTGGAAGGTCTCCCTGGGGATGAAGCCACTGGATGACTGAGATGCTTTCTGAGGAAATTACACTTTTAGAATCTTTTGACGTACCAAAAGTGCTCACAATTCAGAGGTGTGGCCATATACAGTGCCTTGCGAAAGTATTCGGCCCCCTTGAACTTTGCGACCTTTTGCCACATTTCAGGCTTCAAACATAAAGATATAAAACTGTATTTCTTTGTGAAGAATCAACAACAAGTGGGACACAATCATGAAGTGGAACGACATTTATTGGATATTTCAAACTTTTTTAACAAATCAAAAACTGAAAAATTGGGCGTGCAAAATTATTCAGCCCCCTTAAGTTAATACGTTGTAGCGCCACCTTTTGCTGCGATTACAGCTGTAAGTCGCTTGGGGTATGTCTCTATCAGTTTTGCACATCGAGAGACTGACATTTTTTCCCATTCCTCCTTGCAAAACAGCTCGAGCTCAGTGAGGTTGGATGGAGAGCATTTGTGAACAGCAGTTTTCAGTTCTTTCCACAGATTCTCGATTGGATTCAGGTCTGGACTTTGACTTGGCCATTCTAACACCTGGATATGTTTATTTTTGAACCATTCCATTGTAGATTTTGCTTTATGTTTTGGATCATTGTCTTGTTGGAAGACAAATCTCCGTCCCAGTCTTAGGTCTTTTGCAGACTCCATCAGGTTTTCTTCCAGAATGGTCCTGTATTTGGTTCCATCCATCTTCCCATCAATTTGAACCATCTTCCCTGTCCCTGCTGAAGAAAAGCAGGCCCAAACCATGATGCTGCCACCACCATGTTTGACAGTGGGGATGGTGTGTTCAGGGTGATGCGCTGTGTTGCTTTAACGCCAAACATAACGTTTTGCATTGTTGCCAAAAAGTTCAATTTTGGTTTCATCTGACCAGAGCACCTTCTTCCACATGTTTGGTGTGTCTCCCAGGTGGCTTGTGGCAAACTTTAAACACTTTTTATGGATATCTTTAAGAAATGGCTTTCTTCTTGCCACTCTTCCATAAAGGCCAGATTTGTGCAATATACGACTGATTGTTGTCCTATGGACAGAGTCTCCCACCTCAGCTGTAGATCTCTGCAGTTCATCCAGAGTGATCATGGGCCTCTTGGCTGCATCTCTGATCAGTCTTCTCCTTGTATGAGCTGAAAGTTTAGAGGGACGGCCAGGTCTTGGTAGATTTGCAGTGGTCTGATACTCCTTCCATTTCAATATTATCACTTGCACAGTGCTCCTTGGGATGTTTAAAGCTTGGGAAATCTTTTTGTATCCAAATCCGGCTTTAAACTTCTTCACAACAGTATCTCGGACCTGCCTGGTGTGTTCCTTGTTCTTCATGATGCTCTCTGCGCTTTTAACGGACCTCTGAGACTATCACAGTGCAGGTGCATTTATACGGAGACTTGATTACACACAGGTGGATTGTATTTATCATCATTAGTCGTTTAGGTCAACATTGGATCATTCAGAGATCCTCACTGAACTTCTGGAGAGAGTTTGCTGCACTGAAAGTAAAGGGGCTGAATAATTTTGCACGCCCAATTTTTCAGTTTTTGATTTGTTAAAAAAGTTTGAAATATCCAATAAATGTCGTTCTACTTCATGATTGTGTCCCACTTGTTGTTGATTCTTCACAAAAAATACAGTTTTATATCTTTATGTTTGAAGCCTGAAATGTGGCAAAAGGTCGCAAAGTTCAAGGGGGCCGAATACTTTCGCAAGGCACTGTACATATATAACTTCATAAACCATAACGTTGTTTAACGCTATGTATTACAGTATGTTGTTTCAGATAAGGAGGGAACCATCTCACCTTCATGATGGCATCTCTGTAATAACCTGTTGTATATTCATTAAATAAACACCACAAAGGGGTCCTGTCTTACACAGTAACATCCTCAGAGAAGGTAGGTTCCTGGCTCTGACAGTGCAGCAGCTCAAAAGCTGCCCTGACGCCCAAATGTCTCCTCAGGATGGATGTCTGGATTGACATCTGCTAAAGAAAGGGTTATCGATCAATAACATTTATTTATAAAGCCCTTCTTACATCAGCAGATGTCACAAAGTGCTGTACAGAAACTCGGCCTAAAACCCCAAACAGCAAGCAATGCAGGTGTAGAAGCACGGTGGCTAGGATAAACTCAGTCCATTAACAGCATTCGGTCCCGCTCCATGGGAGGAGATATCTTCTGCGCCGGCCCAGACCAATAAAGGAAAGGAACGCTTACATTTTGCTCCATCCTTAAATCTTCTCAGCGAGTTCATTTTCATAATCTACACACATCTCACTTAAATGTAGGGTTCCTGTGCCTTTTGTTGTTCTGATAGTGCTTTACATGTGGTGTTGTGTCACTCTTGTTGTGATGTGTGTGTCATCCTATGTTTATATTGTATTTATTTTTTAAATCCCAGTCCCCCGTCCCCGCAGGAGGCCTTTGGGTAGGCCGTCACTGTAAATAAAAATGTATTCTTAACTGACTTGCCTAGTTAAATAAAGGTTAAATAAAATGCATTTTAAAAAATCCAATCAAATTCGGGCAATTATTTGTTACTCATTCACCGATTACTACAATAAGCAGCATATAAAATGGTCTGGACAGCCCTTATGACCTATGACAAAGGGGTCAAGTAAAGTGTTCTGGAATATGTTTTGGTATGGTTATAGTTCTACTGGATATTTCAGCTCTTTTGTGTTAAATATGCCTTGGACAATATATTATTGAGTTATATATCAGAGGAAATATATACAATATATAATATGATATATGGCCTCGTATAACTGACAAATGTAATGTTTTCTACAGGTCAGAACTTTACCATAGTGATGATGCAGTATACATCATCACCAGTAGAGGTGAGTAAAGTAACAAAGTTTCACTAAGGACACGCCTCAGATTTCACACATGCTTGAAATCAGTGACAGGGCAGATGGGAGCAAACGTATAGTCTGTTTACCTTTCTTTAAATAAGGCTCGTTGGTCTAGGGGTATGATTCTCGCTTTGGGTGCGAGAGGTCCCGGGTTCAAATCCCGGACGAGCCCTTCTTTTCTCAACACTACAGGGTCGTTGAACTGTCCAAGATAATGATAGTGTTCTTGGGGAAGTGGAGCTGACTGTGCATATTCAGCAGAAACAGTGACATTCAGTCATGTGTAGGTTTCTATAACAAATAGCAGGCTCACAGGATACCAATGTCGTCTATGTTTGTATTATGAGATCTAGCTGAATGACTGGTCGTATAACTGACAAGCCTAATTAGATAAATACTCTTATCTGTCAGCCACGGAGAAACTTCCATATGGTTTTATTTGTAGCTGTAACACTATAGTCCTGGATAGGCCTCAGTCCTCATAATGCAAATGATAACCTACAGCACTTAAGAAAGATGTCAACCACAGACAATGGTTTCATTTGCAAATCTGACAATGTACTGTACACTGAGTGTACTAAACAATAATAACACCTTCCTAATATTGAGTTGCATTCCCTTTTGCAATCAGGAAAGCCTCAATTCGTCAGGGGCATGGACTTTACAGGGTGGCGAAAGTGTTCCACAGGGATGCTGTCCCATGTTGACTCCAATGCAGTTGTGTCTTTTCTCTGAGAGCTGATCTCTCTAGGAACCTTCTGATGTCAAGTTGAGTGCTGTACCCATCCATCATGTTGCCATGGTTGGTCACAGTTGTGTCAAGTTGGTTGGATGTCTTTTGGGTGGCGGACCATTCTTGACACACACGGGAAACTGTTGAGAGTGAACAAGACAGCAGCATTGCAGTTCTTGACACACTCAGACCGGTGCGCCTGACACCTACTATCATACCCCATTCAAAGGCACTTCAATATTTTGTCTTGTCCATTCACCTTCTGAATGGCACCTTTACAGAATACGTCTCAAGGCTTAAAAATCCTCCTTTAACCTGTCTCCTCCCCTTCATCTACACTGATTGAACTGAATTTAACAGGTGACATCAATACGGGATGATAGACTTCAGCTGGATTCACCTGATCAGTCTATGTCATGGAAAGAGCAGGTGTTCATAATGTTTTGTACACACAGACTATTTATTTACATGTTTTATGTAACCTTTATTTAACTAGGCAAGTCAGTTCAGGACAAATTATTATTTATAATGACGGCCTACCCTGGCCAAACTCGGACGACGCTGGGCCAATTGTGCACCGCCCAATGCGACCTGATGTGATACAAATCCCAGATGAGACCTCCTTTTAAGAAGTCAAATGACTTACAGACTAGACACAGTCCACATGACAGACTACAAACAGTCTATGACAGACTTGGTTAGTCTATGTCATGGAAGGACATAGACTAACCAAGTCAAATATCTAAGTTAATTCCTAATGTTTTGTGCACTTGGTGTATGTAAAACTCACCCAAAAGTGTCAGTTACCACTAGAGGGCAGTATAATAGCCAAAACCTGCCACATCACAGATTCTGGACGTTAACTCACAGGCTGATGAGGAGAAGTGGATGGGAGAAGTTTAACGATCGGGTGGGTTTCCCTATGCAGGCTTGTTGGTTTAAGGGTATGCTTCTCGCTTAGATTGTGAGTAGTCCTGGGTTTAAATCCCAGATGAGCCCACCTTTTGAGAAAATATCTGATAGATGTATTTAGGGTTGTCCTAAGTGAGTTAGTATATTGAAAGATCACAAACAAAGTGGGGAGAAAAATAGGAAAATGTTAGAATTAAAGTAGCAAATATGTATATCTGTAGGCCCTTTGGTAAAAGAGAGATATAAAACAATATCCAGTCAGTATGGAATATAATGTACAGTGTCGTAATGTCAACGAGTGACTTTGAATTGTGCGACAGACGGTAATATAGATACATCAACTAGAATCTTCTCTAAGTTGCCCATGCTTCAAAATGAGTCCTGCGTTATCCTTACATACAGTATATAATACTGAACTGCACCTACCAGTGAAAGAACTGTGAGTGATCCATCAAACACGTTACTCCCATAGGACATATATCCTGTCCTGCCAAATGCTACCACATTCAGCACCATCTCCAGCAGGTAGTAAAGGATGAAGAAACAGTTGATTGTCTGAAAAAACAGATCAGTGGAGGCTGCTGAGGGGAGGACGGTTCATAACAATGGCTGGAACGGAGCAAATGGAATGGCATCAAACCACCTGCTTGATGTATTTGATACCATTCCACCGATTCCCCTCCAGTCATTACCACAGGCCGGTCCTCCCCAATTAAGGTGCCACCAACCTCCTGTGACAGAGATACATATAAAGTCTGTGAATTGCACGGAGCTATTGACATAAACTGTGCAAGACCCATACCTGCTATACATGAGTCAGTCATGCCCTCAGTGCACTGCAGGTACAGTAACTAATGTCTACTTGTAACTACTACTTGTAGTACATTTTACGTTCAAATGCCATGTTGAGCCTCTAAATAGTAGTTGTCTGGGTCAGAGAGATTCTTCTATCAGTCAATCACCAGGAGATTCTGGAGTAACATTGATGACGCTTAGATGCATATACAGTAGACATAATACATGCATATACAGTAGACATAATACATGCATATACAGTAGACATAATACATGCATATACAGTAGACATAATACATGCATATACAGTAGACATAATACATGCATATACCATATATGACCTTTGACTTTACACGTAAAAAAAAAAAAAAATGGGATAAAATGCACCCTCATGCACACTCATTTTTAGACCAGAGACATCAAATGCAGAGAAGGTGAACAAAATGCGTCAGGGCCTATATCTACTGCCTTTCTAATCGACTCTAACGATGATCAATAACAGAGATAAATAGAGGACTTATATTATCTCCATTTTAAAGTAGTCAATTGTCTTCTTCTTCATTGACTGATTCCTCCCAACTCATAGGAAAACCCACCCAGTTGACTACATTAAAATGGTGGAAGCCCTAAATTGCAATGTCCATTCCAAAATGCGTTATGTCCATGATGAGTCCTCCATCTGTTTCCATTTGATCAACATGTCTGTGTTTGTGTAGAGTCTAGAATAGCCACTAGGTGGTAGTCTCTGAACAGTTTTACTGAGCATGCAACATTAACTTGAGAGGAATTCCTCATGCACGTGGCATGCAGTGCAATTTAAACTCCTGGTTGTTGAACCTATGAGAGGCTCGTTGGTCTAGGGGTATGATTCTCGCTTAGGGTGCGAGAGGTCCCGGGTTCAAATCCCGGACGAGCCCTCCTTTTAAGTTGTCAAGCAACTTACAGGATGAACAGTCCTTCATAGAGTGTACAAAGCATAGTAGTGTACATTCACTAAAGCATCTCTATCAACAATATTACTGTGAATAAGTAGCCTGGAATCTTAACTCATAAGCTCTGTTTCAATATTGTTATGGTGAAACAAAGCATGTCAGTTAGGATTCCAGGCTAGTGTCGTAACTAAGAGCTGTTAGGATCAAGCAGAAAAACAAATATCTTAGTTAATTCATTAAATATTGTGACATTGTGAACTTGTGACATAGTGAATTCACACAGATGCAGATAACATTGGCCAGGGCCACATTCCCCACCACAGTGACATAATGCTGAATGAAGATAAACTGAACCTTGTGCAGGAACTTAGATGAGTACTCAGGCAATGGAGGATGCTACAGAGGGAAACAATGACTTCAATTTGCTGTTCAGTCTCCTTTCACAATAACTTTTCAGGTTTGCTTCTGTCCAAATTGTTGCTTCCATTGCAAATGCAAGCACAAAGGCAAATGATCAAAGTCTGCTTGGAGTTAGACTGACAGTCTGCCAACTGCATAGTTTTGAAGAAATCAACATTGTCGTAGAGATAAATAATAAATACCTGTTTGATCCTGTCCTTGTCCAGCTCATCAAACAGTCTCTGGAAGGCCTTCCTGGGGATGAAGCCACTGGATGACTGAGACGCTTTCTGAGGAAATTACACTTTTAGAATCTGTTGACGTACCAAAAGTGTTCACAATTCAGAGGTGTGTCCATGTACACATATAACTTAAATCAAATCAAAGTGTATTTGTCACTTGCGCCGAATAGAAGATGTGTAGACCTTACAGTGAAATGCTTACTTACAGACTCTAACCAATAGTGCAAACAAGGTATTATGTGAACAATAGGTAAGTAAAGAAACAAAAACAACATTAAAATAACAGTGAAAAATAACAGTAGTGAGGCTATAAAAGTAGTGAGGCTATAAAAGTAGTGAGGCTATAAAAGTAGTGAGGCTATAACAGTAGTGAGGCTATAACAGTAGCGAGGCTATAACAGTAGCGAGGCTATAACAGTAGTATAAAAGCAGTGAGGCTATAAAAGCAGTGAGGCTATAACAGTAGCGAGGCTATAACAGTAGTGAGGCTACATACAGGCACCAGTTAGTCAGGCTGATTGAGGTAGTATGTACATGTAGATATGGTTAAAGTGACTATGCATATATGATGAACATAGAGTAGCAGTAGCGTAAAAGAGGGGTTGGCGGGTGGTGGGTGGCGGAACACAATGCAGATAGCCAGGTAGCCAATGTGCTGGGGCACTTTTTGGTCAGGCCATTTGAGGTAGTATGTATATTAATGTATAGTTATAGTGACTATGCATACATGATAAATAGAGAGTAGCAGCAGCGTAAAATAGGGTTTGGGAGGAGTGCTGGTGTGTTGGTCTAGAGTTTAGCTGTAAATACGTATTTCTATATGACTTTCTCCGAATCCATATCATCTTCTGTGTAAATAATATCTCCATATTATGCTGTTTACCGAAATGGAACTACAAATCCCAGGGTGCTGTGTGGTAAATTTGCAATCCTCCGCTAATCTTATCATCGCTGGTTTTTGAGTTCCAGGATCAGAGCCGAGTGACTATCACTCAGAGTCATATGTGCATATAGCTATCAGTACGGTAGAGCCCTGTACATGACATCCGCGAGGCGCTAAACATTCGGGTGTACAGGGAACACAACAAAAATTAACATGGATTTAAATGCCATAATAGAAAACATGGAAACGGGTGATCAAGATGCCGCATTGATGGCACTGCAGACGTACAATAAAAAGGTAAATTGTTGTCGTTATCGTTATCAAGTACCGTATGAAATATGTTTTCTTCTAAGTTGAATTCCTATGTAATTTGACAGTAATAAGGTTGAACATCTCTTTTGACGATAATGTAACGTCATGACACTTTGATGATCAATTGCAACCTCGTAGAGGTCCTGAGCTCTTATAATAAGTGTTATTTTGGGGAGCGACGCATAAACGCACACGCACTTACATAGGCTAGGTACTACAGTGTGACAGTCAACTAACTGTCAGTTGAGCACCAGCAGCCATAATACATCTGTTGTAGGCCTATTCATAAATATATCAACATGCATTGTAGCATTTTGTGCACATCATGCTGTTGTCATGGATAGGACGGCTACAGTATCTTTCTCTATCTCTCGATATCATTACAGGCATTGATTTGTGGGATATCTGTACGATATCATAGCAGGAGAAAGCTAAAGGAAGCCTAGCAATATGCAGACACACTGAGTATATATCAGCCTTCCTAACCCTCAGACTACCACCCATAAGTATCATTTAATCGGATCTCTATGTTACCACCCTGCTGTCTGCTCAGTCTACTCTGTGGAGGCCATTGCCTGGGCAACCGACCTCATACCCTGTAACCCTCTTTAGTCAACAATCCCCACTGTGTGTGTGTGTGTGAGTATGTGTGTGTGTGTGTGTGTGTGTGATCTTACTGTATTATTCCCATCATAGTCCACTGTATTATTATTTATAGTAGGTATTCAGCCTACATATGTCTGTGGATGAACACATTAGTCCCAATTCTGACATCCTTATGTGATGTCTGACTGCAAATGAATCAGTAAAATGATAGGGCCATATCTCAGCAGTGGATGAGTATCCTGTTCCTGCACACACAAAGTGCCTTTCACAACATACACTTCTCTGCAGAGATGTATACCATGTGACCATTACTAACATGTGACTTTGAAACAGGCATAATTGAGTCAAATTGGATTGAAGGCAATGCAGAAACAATTCAGCTTTACAAATTCATCCCAATGAGTCAATACTTATTGAGTCATAGTTTAGAGTGATGCTTGTTTGATTTGTCTTTCCTTAGACAGAGTTACCTCACAGAGACTACACACCGAGCATCAGTAGTCAGCCCTACCTAGACTTCTGTGGGTTCGTATCTATTGGCATAACAGGATTAAGTCTTCTGAGAAACACAAATAGATTCCTGAAGCTTTGAGGCCCTTCAAATCCTGTCCATCTAAATGGTTCTCATCTGATCCTGTAGCTTTAGCCTGGCCCCCAGGCAGCTTCTGCTCTCTTTCCAACTCCAAATGGTATTGTCATGGCAACCATTGTTTGGTGTGCCAATGAGTGACAATGAGTTGGCAAGATGGCACAAACAGATCTGGTACCAGGCTTACTGTAACATTACAAAGGGTTGGTCTGGTACCAGGCTTACTGTAGCATTACAAAGGGTTGGTCTGGTAACAGGCTTACTGTAGTGTAACAAAGGGTTGGTCTGGTAACAGGCTTACTGTAGTGTAACAAAGGGTTGGTCTGGTAACAGGCTTACTGTAGTGTAACAAAGGGTTGGTCTGGTAACAGGCTTACTGTAGTGTAACAAAGGGTTGGTCTGGTAACAGGCTTACTGTAGTGTAACAAAGGGTTTGTCTAGTAACAGGCTTACTGTAGCATAACAAAGGGTTGGTCTGGTAACAGGCTTACTGTAGTGTAACAAAGGGTTGGTCTGGTAACAGGCTTACTGTAGTGTAACAAAGGGTTGGTCTGGTAACAGGCTTACTGTATTGTAACAAAGGGTTGGTCTGGTACCAGGCTTACTGTAACATAACAAAGGGTTGGTCTGGTAACAGGCTTACTGTAGTGTAACAAAGGGTTGGTCTGGTAACAGGCTTACTGTAGTGTATCAAAGGGTTGGTCTAGTAACAGGCTTACTGTAGTGTAACAAAGGGTTGGTCTGGTACCAGGCTTACTGTAGCATAACAAAGGGTTGGTCTGGTACCAGGCTTACTGTAACATAACAAAGGGTTGGTCTAGTAACAGGCTTACTGTAACATAACAAAGGATCGGTCTGGTAACAGGCTTACTGTAGTGTAACAAAGGGTTGGTCTGGTAACAGGCTTACTGTAGTGTAACAAAGGGTTGGTCTGGTAACAGGCTTACTGTAACATAACAAAGGGTTGGTCTGGTAACAGGCTTACTGTAACATAACAAAGGGTTGGTCTGGTAACAGGCTTACTGTAACATAACAAAGAGTTGGTCTAGTAACAGGCTTACTGTAACATAACAAAGGATCGGTCTGGTAACAGGCTTACTGTAGTGTAACAAAGGGTTGGTCTAGTAACAGGCTTACTGTAGTGTAACAAAGGGTTGGTCTGGTACCAGGCTTACTGTAGTGTAACAAAGGGTTGGTCTGGTACCAGGCTTACTGTAGCATAACAAAGGGTTGGTCTGGTACCAGGCTTACTGTAACATAACAAAGGATCGGTCTGGTAACAGGCTTACTGTAGTGTAACAAAGGGTTGGTCTGGTAATAGGCTTACTGTAGTGTAACAAAGGGTTGGTCTGGTAACAGGCTTACTGTAACATAACAAAGGGTTGGTCTGGTAACAGGCTTACTGTAACATAACAAAGGGTTGGTCTGGTAACAGGCTTACTGTAGTGTAACAAAGGGTTGGTCTAGTAACAGGCTTACTGTAACATAACAAAGGGTTGGTCTAGTAACAGGCTTACTGTAGGTAAACTGTAATAATCTTCCACCCTGAAGTGTACCATATGCTCTCGTTTTTTAGTAAAACAATGATGGATCTTGCTTTTCAGAGAGAGAGAGAGAGACAGAGAGAGAGAAGGCAAAAGCTCTCACCACTGGAACACGAGCACTCTACTCAACTGTACTGTATGCTAATTCCTAGTGTATTGGGGTAGCTGTTTTGTTGTGAAATGTTTTATAATGTTTATTCTTTACTTTCTTGTATCTTCCTAGATGACCCAGTGCTTCACATTTACCACAGATGAAGAGGAGCAGAGAGAGGTACGGAGTTTATTTTTTACTATGGATGTGTTGGAAACGGCACCCTATTCCCTATGTAGTGCACTTCTTTTGACCGGATCCCTATGGGGCCTAGTCAAAAGTAGTGCACTATCTAGGGAATGGGCTACGTCTGAAAAGGAACCCTATCTCCCTTGTTGAGGCATTATCCGTTTTTTTTACATCTACGGTTTGCTTGTAATCTGGATTATGTAGAATCACAGTGAGATACAGCCCAAACACCAAAGTTGATATCAACCATTTTTTTTTTAACCTTTATTTAACTAGTCAAGTCATATAAGAACAAGTTCTTATTTTCAATGACAGCCTAAGAACAGTGGGTTAATTGCCTGTTCAGGGGCAGAACAACAGATTTGTACCTTGTCAGCTCAGGGATTTGAACTTTCAACCTTTTGGTTACTAGGCCAACACTCTAACCACTAGGCTACCCTGCCACCCCAAACTGTATAGAGTATAGTATAACCCATGCTGGTCAGTCTCACCAAATCCCCTCCGCCCTAACTCTCTTTTTCATCTTTCATCTCTTTCTTCTTGCGTGCCTGTACTCTAGGATGGGAAGTTACAAGAGGTATACGTGTGTAATGGTAGTGTTTCAGTATATTTCAACCCAAAGTTTATCTCTACAACTATTTCAATTCTTAATGATGTATTTAGACATTTGGCATAATGTAAGTAATTATTAATTGTTGTTACATTATATCATGAAATACACTTTGGGTTCGTAGAAGTAGACATATAATTATTTTCATGAGAGACAACCTGCAGCAAGTGACCAAGACATTGTCTTTACATCTACAGGGGCATCAGACCCTCTTCCTGGATGTTTTCACAGCTAGTTGATGATGACTCACCCATGTTCTGCTGCACTTCTGCCACTATTGACAGCATGTTGTCTGATATCCATCACAATTATGTTTATCAGTCTTATCACTGACATATTGAAATGTACTTAGGCCCATCGCTCCTCGTGGTGTGTTGAAATATAGCCCATACTTATTTGAGAGTCCATATCATTTGATGATCCTTGGAGATGCTGTCCATAGCTGTATGTAACGTTATAGTCCCTCTCCACAAATGTTATTGCCAAATACTTACTTAGGGCTTACAACTGCTGGAGTATAGGCCATCATCAACAGCAGTTGTCCATTATATCCTGGACTAGATGATTTGGTCAAGTTTTCTCAATGCCATTGTCAAGTGTTCTCAATGACATGGTCAAGAGTTCTCAATGCCATGGTCAAGTGTTCTCAATGCCATGGTCAAGTGTTCTCAATGCCATGGTCAAGTGTTCTCAATGCCATGGTCAAGTGTCCTCAATGCCATGGTCAAGTGTTCTCAATGCCATGGTCAAGTGTTCTCAATGCCATGGTCAAGTGTTCTCAATGCCATGGTCAAGTGTTCTCAATGCCATGGTCAAGTGTTCTCAATGCCATGGTCAAGTTTACTCAATGCCATGGTCAAGTTAAATGTGGGATGCGGTTAGTCCACTGTTGACACAGCATCCTATCTGAAAGAAGGCATTATGAGAGAACTTAGCAGATACTGGTTGTATCCCAAATGGCCCCCTATTCCCTATGTAGTGCACTACTTTTGATCAGGGTCCATTGGGCTCCAGTCTAAAGCAGTGCACTAAATAGGAAATAGGGGGCCATTTGGGACAAAACCACTATTCCGTGGTGAATTTATTTCAGTTTGGAGCTACTTGGAGAAGTCCTGACCGACAGGAAGTGTGCATTCATGTACTGTGTTTTGGAGAAATAGGGATCTGTGACATGTATCTGTGACTTTTATCTGTGACTTGTTTCTGTGACTTGCTTCAGTCTAATTGGTTACAACCAGTTACAAGCTATTATGTCATTCTTATCTGATGTCCTACATTTGCTGTGTTGTTTCCCTCAAAGCTATGTATTTCGGGTAGCCACATGCTATCTCTGGAGACCTCACACAACGCAAGCTATTTAGGCAATTAATTGAGGGTATTGTCGATTCTCATTATCATAATTTCCTCAAGTATAGAGCAGAGCACAGGCAAGCTGAGTGAGCAGCAACCATCAATCATTCTCAGCATTCAACAACTGACTCGTCCTCACTCTGTCTCCCAAAGGGGAGGGAAAGACATTATGCTGTGAGACCTACATCCGCTGGGTTCTAATGGTACCCTATTCCCTACAAAGTCCACTACTTTCGGCAAGAACCCTGGTCAAAAGTAGTGCACACCAGAGGGAATGGGGTACTATTTGGGAGCTATTCTAAATGGCCCAGACTCCTGACTTAGGCAGCTATAATTCTGTTTCTGAAGCTTTTAACTTACTGCCTCAGGACATTCAGGGCCCACTGGGTGCACTGTGTTATATCGGGACAGGAAAACATCTGACGTGCACAGACTCATGATCCTGAACTTTACTTGGTTATGGATGGGTTATGCTGTGTCTTTCTGACGATAACATAGCAATGCTGGACTGTAGTCTACCTTCATAATGACAAAACAAATGCTAGACTGTAGTCTACCTTCATATTGACAAATCGATGCTTGACTGTAGTCTACTTTCATAATGACAAAACAAAGCTGGACTGTAGTCTACCTTCATAATGACAAAGCAATGCTGGACTGTAGTCTACCTTCATAATGACAAAGCGATGCTGGTCTGTAGTCTACCTTCATAATGACAAAGCGATGCTGGACTGTAGTCTACCTTCATAATGACAAAGCGATGCTGGACTGTAGTCTACCTTCATAATGACAAAGCGATGCTGGACTGTAGTCTACCTTCATAATGACAAAGCGATGCTTGACTGTAGTCTACTTTCATAATGACAAAACAAAGCTGGACTGTAGTCTACCTTCATAATGACAAAGCAATGCTGGACTGTAGTCTACCTTCATAATGACAAAGCGATGCTGGACTGTAGTCTACCTTCATAATGACAAAGCGATGCTGGACTGTAGTCTACCTTCATAATGACAAAACAATGCTGGACTGTAGTCTACCTTCATAATGACAAAGCAATGCTGGACTGTAGTCTACCTTCATAATGACAAAGCAATGCTGGACTGTAGTCTACCTTCATAATGACAAAGCAATGCTGGACAGTAGTCTACCTTCATAATGACAAAGCAATGCTGGACTGTAGTCTACTTTCATAATGACAAAGCAATGCTGGACAGTAGTCTACCTTCATAATGACAAAGCAATGCTGGACAGTAGTCTACCTTCATAATGACAAAGCAATGCTGGACTGTAGTCTACCTTCATAATGACAAAGCAATGCTGGACTGTAGTCTACTTTCATAATGACAAAGCAATGCTGGACAGTAGTCTACCTTCATAATGACAAAGCAATGCTGGACTGTAGTCTACTTTCATAATGACAAAGCAATGCTGGACTGTAGTCTACTTTCATAATGACAAAGCAATGCTGGACTGTAGTCTACTTTCATAATGACAAAGCAATACTGGACAGTAGTCTACCTTCATAATGACAAAGCAATGCTGGACAGTAGTCTACCTTCATAATGACAAAGCAATGCTGGACAGTAGTCTACCTTCATAATGACAAAGCAATGCTGGACTGTAGTCTACTTTCATAATGACAAAGCAATGCTGGACTGTAGTCTACTTTCATAATGACAAAGCAATGCTGGACAGTAGTCTACCTTCATAATGACAAAGCAATGCTGGACTGTAGTCTACTTTCATAATGACAAAGCAATACTGGACTGTAGTCTACCTTCATAATGACAAAGCAATGCTGGACAGTAGTCTACTTTCATAATGACAAAGCAATGCTGGACTGTAGTCTACTTTCATAATGACAAAGCAATACTGGACTGTAGTCTACCTTCATAATGACAAAGCAATACTGGACTGTAGTCTACCTTCATAATGACAAAGCAATGCTGGACAGTAGTCTACTTTCATAATGACAAAGCAATGCTGGACTGTAGTCTACCTTCATAATGACAAAGCAATACTGGACTGTAGTCTACTTTCATAATGACAAAGCAATGCTGGACTGTAGTCTACCTTCATAATGACAAAGCAATACTGGACTGTAGTCTACTTTCATAATGACAAAGCAATACTGGACTGTAGTCTACCTTCATAATGACAAAGCAATACTGGACTGTAGTCTACCTTCATAATGACAAAGCAATGCTGGACTGTAGTCTACCTTCATAATGACAAAGCAATGCTGGACTGTAGTCTACTTTCATAATGACAAAGCAATGCTGGACAGTAGTCTACCTTCATAATGACAAAGCAATGCTGGACTGTAGTCTACTTTCATAATGACAAAGCAATGCTGGACTGTAGTCTACTTTCATAATGACAAAGCAATGCTGGACTGTAGTCTACTTTCATAATGACAAAGCAATACTGGACAGTAGTCTACCTTCATAATGACAAAGCAATGCTGGACAGTAGTCTACCTTCATAATGACAAAGCAATGCTGGACAGTAGTCTACCTTCATAATGACAAAGCAATGCTGGACTGTAGTCTACTTTCATAATGACAAAGCAATGCTGGACTGTAGTCTACTTTCATAATGACAAAGCAATGCTGGACAGTAGTCTACCTTCATAATGACAAAGCAATGCTGGACTGTAGTCTACTTTCATAATGACAAAGCAATACTGGACTGTAGTCTACCTTCATAATGACAAAGCAATGCTGGACAGTAGTCTACTTTCATAATGACAAAGCAATGCTGGACTGTAGTCTACTTGCATAATGACAAAGCAATACTGGACTGTAGTCTACCTTCATAATGACAAAGCAATACTGGACTGTAGTCTACCTTCATAATGACAAAGCAATGCTGGACAGTAGTCTACTTTCATAATGACAAAGCAATGCTGGACTGTAGTCTACCTTCATAATGACAAAGCAATACTGGACTGTAGTCTACTTTCATAATGACAAAGCAATGCTGGACTGTAGTCTACCTTCATAATGACAAAGCAATACTGGACTGTAGTCTACTTTCATAATGACAAAGCAATACTGGACTGTAGTCTACCTTCATAATGACAAAGCAATACTGGACTGTAGTCTACTTTCATAATGACAAAGCAATACTGGACTGTAGTCTACCTTCATAATGACAAAGCAATGCTGGACTGTAGTCTACTTTCATAATGACAAAGCAATACTGGACTGTAGTCTACCTTCATAATGACAAAGCAATGCTGGACTGTAGTCTACTTTCATAATGACAAAGCAATGCTGGACAGTAGTCTACCTTCATAATGACAAAGCAATGCTGGACTGTAGTCTACTTTCATAATGACAAAGCAATGCTGGACTGTAGTCTACTTTCATAATGACAAAGCAATGCTGGACAGTAGTCTACCTTCATAATGACAAAGCAATGCTGGACTGTAGTCTACCTTCATAATGACAAAGCAATGCTGGACTGTAGTCTACTTTCATAATGACAAAGCAATGCTGGACTGTAGTCTACTTTCATAATGACAAAGCAATACTGGACTGTAGTCTACTTTCATAATGACAAAGCAATGCTGGACTGTAGTCTACCTTCATAATGACAAAGCAATGCTGGACTGTAGTCTACTTTCATAATGACAAAGCAATGCTGGACAGTAGTCTACCTTCATAATGACAAAGCAATGCTGGACAGTAGTCTACCTTCATAATGACAAAGCAATGCTGGACTGTAGTCTACTTTCATAATGACAAAGCAATGCTGGACTGTAGTCTACTTTCATAATGACAAAGCAATGCTGGACTGTAGTCTACCTTCATAATGACAAAGCAATGCTGGACTGTAGTCTACTTTCATAATGACAAAGCAATACTGGACTGTAGTCTACCTTCATAATGACAAAACAATGCTGGACTGTAGTCTACCTTCATAATGACAAAGCAATGCTGGACTGTAGTCTACCTTCATAATGACAAAGCAATGCTGGACTGTAGTCTACCTTCATAATGACAAAGCAATGCTGGACTGTAGTCTACTTTCATAATGACAAAGCAATGCTGGACTGTAGTCTACCTTCATAATGACAAAGCAATGCTGGACAGTAGTCTACCTTCATAATGACAAAGCAATGCTGGACAGTAGTCTACCTTCATAATGACAAAGCAATGCTGGACAGTAGTCTACCTTCATAATGACAAAGCAATGCTGGACTGTAGTCTACCTTCATAATGACAAAGCAATGCTGGACTGTAGTCTACTTTCATAATGACAAAGCAATGCTGGACTGTAGTCTACTTTCATAATGACAAAGCAATGCTGGACTGTAGTCTACTTTCATAATGACAAAGCAATGCTGGACTGTAGTCTACTTTCATAATGACAAAGCAATGCTGGACAGTAGTCTACCTTCATAATGACAAAGCAATGCTGGACAGTAGTCTACCTTCATAATGACAAAGCAATGCTGGACTGTAGTCTATTTTCATAATGACAAAGCAATGCTGGACAGTAGTCTACTTTCATAATGACAAAGCAATGCTGGACTGTAGTCTACCTTCATAATGACAAAGCAATGCTGGACTGTAGTCTACCTTCATAATGACAAAGCAATACTGGACTGTAGTCTACCTTCATAATGACAAAGCAATACTGGACTGTAGTCTACTTTCATAATGACAAAGCAATACTGGACTGTAGTCTACCTTCATAATGACAAAGCAATGCTGGACTGTAGTCTACTTTCATAATGACAAAGCAATGCTGGACTGTAGTCTACTTTCATAATGACAAAGCAATGCTGGACTGTAGTCTACTTTCATAATGACAAAGCAATGCTGGACTGTAGTCTACTTTCATAATGACAAAGCAATGCTGGACTGTAGTCTACTTTCATAATGACAAAGCAATGCTGGACTGTAGTCTACCTTCATAATGACAAAGCAATGCTGGACTGTAGTCTACCTTCATAATGACAAAGCAATGCTGGACTGTAGTCTACTTTCATAATGACAAAGCAATGCTGGACTGTAGTCTACTTTCATAATGACAAAGCAATGCTGGACTGTAGTCTACTTTCATAATGACAAAGCAATGCTGGACTGTAGTCTACCTTCATAATGACAAAGCAATGCTGGACTGTAGTCTACCTTCATAATGACAAAGCAATGCTGGACTGTAGTCTACTTTCATAATGACAAAGCAATGCTGGACTGTAGTCTACTTTCATAATGACAAAGCAATGCTGGACTGTAGTCTACTTTCATAATGACAAAGCAATGCTGGACTGTAGTCTACTTTCATAATGACAAAGCAATGCTGGACTGTAGTCTACTTTCATAATGACAAAGCAATGCTGGACTGTAGTCTATTTTCATAATGACAAAGCAATGCTGGACTGTAGTCTATTTTCATAATGACAAAGCAATGCTGGACTGTAGTCTATTTTCATAATGACAAAGCAATGCTGGACTGTAGTCTATTTTCATAATGACAAAGCGATGCTGGACTGTAGTCTACTTTCATAATGACAAAGCGATGCTGGACTGTAGTCTACCTTCATAATGACAAAGCAATGCTGGACTGTAGTCTACTTTCATAATGACAAAGCAATGCTGGACTGTAGTCTACCTTCATAATGACAAAGCAATGCTGGACTGTAGTCTACCTTCATAATGACAAAGCAATGCTGGACTGTAGTCTACCTTCATAATGACAAAGCAATGCTGGACTGTAGTCTACTTTCATAATGACAAAGCAATGCTGGACAGTAGTCTACCTTCATAATGACAAAGCAATGCTGGACTGTAGTCTACCTTCATAATGACAAAGCAATGCTGGACTGTAGTCTACTTTCATAATGACAAAGCAATGCTGGACTGTAGTCTACCTTCATAATGACAAAGCAATGCTGGACTGTAGTCTACCTTCATAATGACAAAGCAATGCTGGACTGTAGTCTACCTTCATAATGACAAAGCAATGCTGGACTGTAGTCTACCTTCATAATGACAAAGCAATGCTGGACTGTAGTCTACCTTCATAATGACAAAGCAATGCTGGACTGTAGTCTACTTTCATAATGACAAAGCAATGCTGGACTGTAGTCTACTTTCATAATGACAAAGCAATGCTGGACTGTAGTCTACCTTCATAATGACAAAGCAATGCTGGACTGTAGTCTACCTTCATAATGACAAAGCAATGCTGGACTGTAGTCTACCTTCATAATGACAAAGCAATACTGGACTGTAGTCTACCTTCATAATGACAAAGCAATGCTGGACTGTAGTCTACCTTCATAATGACAAAGCAATGCTGGACTGTAGTCTACTTTCATAATGACAAAGCAATACTGGACTGTAGTCTACTTTCATAATGACAAAGCAATACTGGACTGTAGTCTACCTTCATAATGACAAAGCAATGCTGGACTGTAGTCTACCTTCATAATGACAAAGCAATGCTGGACTGTAGTCTACCTTCATAATGACAAAGCAATGCTGGACTGTAGTCTACTTTCATAATGACAAAGCAATACTGGACAGTAGTCTACCTTCATAATGACAAAGCAATGCTGGACTGTAGTCTACCTTCATAATGACAAAGCAATACTGGACTGTAGTCTACTTTCATAATGACAAAGCAATGCTGGACTGTAGTCTACCTTCATAATGACAAAGCAATGCTGGACTGTAGTCTATTTTCATAATGACAAAGCAATGCTGGACTGTAGTCTACCTTCATAATGACAAAGCAATGCTGGACTGTAGTCTACTTTCATAATGACAAAGCAATACTGGACTGTAGTCTACCTTCATAATGACAAAGCAATGCTGGACTGTAGTCTACCTTCATAATGACAAAGCAATGCTGGACTGTAGTCTACCTTCATAATGACAAAGCAATGCTGGACTGTAGTCTACTTTCATAATGACAAAGCAATGCTGGACTGTAGTCTACCTTCATAATGACAAAGCAATGCTGGACTGTAGTCTACCTTCATAATGACAAAGCAATGCTGGACTGTAGTCTACTTTCATAATGACAAAGCAATGCTGGACTGTAGTCTACCTTCATAATGACAAAGCGATGCTGGACTGTAGTCTACTTTCATAATGACAAAGCAATACTGGACTGTAGTCTACCTTCATAATGACAAAGCAATGCTGGACTGTAGTCTACCTTCATAATGACAAAGCAATGCTGGACTGTAGTCTACCTTCATAATGACAAAGCGATGCTGGACTGTAGTCTACCTTCATAATGACAAAGCAATGCTGGACTGTAGTCTACTTTCATAATGACAAAGCAATGCTGGACAGTAGTCTACCTTCATAATGACAAAGCAATACTGGACTGTAGTCTACCTTCATAATGACAAAGCAATGCTGGACTGTAGTCTACCTTCATAATGACAAAGCAATGCTGGACTGTAGTCTACTTTCATAATGACAAAGCAATGCTGGACTGTAGTCTACTTTCATAATGACAAAGCAATGCTGGACTGTAGTCTACCTTCATAATGACAAAGCAATGCTGGACTGTAGTCTACCTTCATAATGACAAAGCAATGCTGGACTGTAGTCTACCTTCATAATGACAAAGCAATGCTGGACTGTAGTCTACTTTCATAATGACAAAGCAATGCTGGACTGTAGTCTACTTTCATAATGACAAAGCAATGCTGGACTGTAGTCTACCTTCATAATGACAAAGCAATGCTGGACTGTAGTCTATTTTCATAATGACAAAGCAATGCTGGACTGTAGTCTACCTTCATAATGACAAAGCAATACTGGACTGTAGTCTACCTTCATAATGACAAAGCAATGCTGGACTGTAGTCTACCTTCATAATGACAAAGCAATGCTGGACTGTAGTCTACTTTCATAATGACAAAGCAATGCTGGACTGTAGTCTACTTTCATAATGACAAAGCAATGCTGGACTGTAGTCTACCTTCATAATGACAAAGCAATGCTGGACTGTAGTCTACCTTCATAATGACAAAGCAATGCTGGACTGTAGTCTACCTTCATAATGACAAAGCAATGCTGGACTGTAGTCTACCTTCATAATGACAAAGCAATGCTGGACTGTAGTCTACCTTCATAATGACAAAGCAATGCTGGACTGTAGTCTACCTTCATAATGACAAAGCAATGCTGGACTGTAGTCTACTTTCATAATGACAAAGCGATGCTGGACTGTAGTCTACTTTCATAATGACAAAGCAATGCTGGACTGTAGTCTACTTTCATAATGACAAAGCAATGCTGGACTGTAGTCTACCTTCATAATGACAAAGCAATGCTGGACTGTAGTCTACTTTCATAATGACAAAGCAATACTGGACTGTAGTCTACCTTCATAATGACAAAGCAATGCTGGACTGTAGTCTACTTTCATAATGACAAAGCAATGCTGGACTGTAGTCTACCTTCATAATGACAAAGCACTGCTGGACTGTAGTCTACTTTCATAATGACAAAGCAATGCTGGACTGTAGTCTACCTTCATAATGACAAAGCAATGCTGGACTGTAGTCTACTTTCATAATGACAAAGCAATGCTGGACTGTAGTCTACCTTCATAATGACAAAGCAATGCTGGACTGTAGTCTACTTTCATAATGACAAAGCAATGCTGGACTGTAGTCTACCTTCATAATGACAAAGCAATGCTGGACTGTAGTCTACTTTCATAATGACAAAGCAATGCTGGACTGTAGTCTACCTTCATAATGACAAAGCAATGCTGGACTGTAGTCTACCTTCATAATGACAAAGCGATGCTGGACTGTAGTCTACCTTCATAATGACAAAGCAATGCTGGACTGTAGTCTACTTTCATAATGACAAAGCAATGCTGGACTGTAGTCTACTTTCATAATGACAAAGCAATGCTGGACTGTAGTCTACCTTCATAATGACAAAGCAATGCTGGACTGTAGTCTACTTTCATAATGACAAAGCAATACTGGACTGTAGTCTACCTTCATAATGACAAAGCAATGCTGGACTGTAGTCTACTTTCATAATGACAAAGCAATGCTGGACTGTAGTCTACCTTCATAATGACAAAGCAATGCTGGACTGTAGTCTACTTTCATAATGACAAAGCAATGCTGGACTGTAGTCTACCTTCATAATGACAAAGCAATGCTGGACTGTAGTCTACTTTCATAATGACAAAGCAATGCTGGACTGTAGTCTACCTTCATAATGACAAAGCAATGCTGGACTGTAGTCTACTTTCATAATGACAAAGCAATGCTGGACTGTAGTCTACCTTCATAATGACAAAGCAATGCTGGACTGTAGTCTACTTTCATAATGACAAAGCAATGCTGGACTGTAGTCTACCTTCATAATGACAAAGCAATGCTGGACTGTAGTCTACCTTCATAATGACAAAGCAATGCTGGACTGTAGTCTACTTTCATAATGACAAAGCAATGCTGGACTGTAGTCTACCTTCATAATGACAAAGCAATGCTGGACTGTAGTCTACTTTCATAATGACAAAGCAATGCTGGACTGTAGTCTACCTTCATAATGACAAAGCAATGCTGGACTGTAGTCTACTTTCATAATGACAAAGCAATGCTGGACTGTAGTCTACCTTCATAATGACAAAGCAATGCTGGACTGTAGTCTACCTTCATAATGACAAAGCGATGCTGGACTGTAGTCTACCTTCATAATGACAAAGCAATGCTGGACTGTAGTCTACTTTCAACTCTTAATTTGATTTAGATTGATTCAAATTCACAATGATGGCATTCAAATATACTGGCTATTGATTACTTGGCATTCACAATGATGGCATTCAAATATACTGGCTATTGATTACTTGGCATTTGTACTTTATTTATGTATATTGGAAGCATCTGAGACCCCAGTGAATAATATGTCCAAGCTTGTCCCAGTGTGGCAGCTTTTGTGCAGACAGCTGCCAGTCACTATCACGGCCCACAGACATGCAGAGATTTGATTTAGACTGTTTCCCGTCATCATATCAGTCAAACGAGACAGTTCTTTGTCAGAGGCATCGTGTGTGTGTGTATTATTAAAAGGCTTTTTATAGGGTGTTACTGCAATATCTCTAGAAAGGAAGAGATAGTCTCTGATGATTAAATGATTGTTGTTACTCACAGATCACAGTGTAGCTTGGTGGCTTTGATTCTGACTTGGTCTATTTTTACAGTTTTAAGCCCAAACAGAGGACTTTCTGGAACTTAAAACCTATACCTTATGCAGAACTAGTGGAAGAACCTCCTAAACACCTATTCCCCATTGATGTTGAATCTCATGAAAATAAGCAATTTCCCATCCCATCCTCTCCTCTGGAGATGGGGAAAGGCCTGTTTGGGACTGTACTGACATGCATGTACTTTAGTTACACAGACAAGCACCTCGTTGGTATAGAAACGTTTGGCAGTGTCGTCATACTTGCATACTGAGTAGTTAGGTCTAGTGATGCTGTCTCTTTGGCCCACCTGTGTCCTCAGAGGTTAGGAGAGCTAGTGCTGGGCTTCCTGGAGCGAGACCTCCAACCGTCCTGCCAGCTTGCCTGTCTGGAGACCATCCGCATCCTGTCACGTGACAAGAACAACGTGGCACCCTTCATCACGCACACAGCCATGCAGACCCTCAGCCGGCACGCTGGCATCGCAATCTCCCACGGCAACGTGGACTGCGAGGGCGGCGTGGTCCTCGTCCCTTTCGCTGAGAACCCGGACCTGGAGATTATCGTAGAGGCGCTGAAGAGCATCTGCAACATCTGCTTGCACAACAAGGTGGATTAAAAAACAGGGTGATGTGATGATATAGGCTTAACCACACTGGGGAATACCGGACGGTGCTGGGCAAAAATAATATTTAGATAAAGAAATAAGAGGTCCGAATATAGAGAATGCTGTATGTAACTACTCCCCAGAGCTTTTTATTCCTGCACCATAATGATATAGTCTGTGTTCCAAATGGCATCATGTTCCCTTTAAAGTACACTTTGACCAGAGTCTATAGGGCTTTGGTCAAAAGTAGTGCACTATATAGGGAATAGAGGGTTATTTGGGACATAACTTATATGGGGCCAGATTCAAAAGTAGTGCACTGTAATATGAATAGTGTGATTTAGGATGCATTCCTAATAATATATCTCTTTCTTTAACCAAGGTGGCTGTGCAGGTGGGCCAGGACTTGCAGCTGATTGTTGGCATCGCGGAGCGTCTCAAGCAGTGTGGTGAGGACCAGTGGAACCACTACGTAAGGTTCTTCGACCTGCGCCTCATGTTCCTTCTCACCGCCCAGCGTGTGGCGATGCGAACCCAGCTGTTGAGGGAGTTGCGGGGGGTCAGTCTGCTGTCCAACCACCTGGATGCTACATTGGGGCTGTGTTGGCCTGATACCTTCGAGGTGGGGCGGGCCGGGGTGGAGGTCGATCCGGACTCTGAGGAACCGGCCGAAATGCCCCCACTCAGCCGGGAGAAGATCGAGAGAGCCATGGAGATCCTCAAGATCCTCTTCAATATCACCTACGATGCCAACCGCCGGGAGGTGGACGAGGTGAGCACTAGAGAGTGGATCCGCCATCAGGGTTTGGGTCAATTTCATCAATGCAAGAGGTAAACTGAATTGAAATGGAATTGGCTCTAACCCTGTCCACCATAGCATATTACTGTATACTGTAAACTTTGCATAGTGTTGTTTACATACATCAATATAATGATAATCACAGTTCCTCTGCTGAACCTATAGGAGGAGGCAGCGGCGTTCAGACACCTGGGAGCCATCCTTAGACACTGTCTGATGAGCAGCGCTGACGCACAGGACTACACAGAGGAGTTTCACAGGTAACAGGTCTTATTATCTTAGTAAAGGCTTCTGAACCTAAATCAGGGGTGTCAAACTCACTTCCTGGAGGGCTGTCCCATGTCACTGCTGGTTTTGTTATTTCCTTTCAATTTGTGTCCAATTAAGGCCTAGACAGCCAGGTGATGACCAGATTGACCTTAATTATTCAATCAAGTAAGGGAGCAGCGAATCCCTGATGACACTTTGCCCTCCAGGAATTGAGTTTTCGACCTCAGCTAAACTGTGTCCTGTGATAACCCTTTGTGTTTCTCCTGGGCTGCAGTCATTCACTGAACCTACTGGGGAACCTCCCTCTGTCCTGTCTGGATGTGCTGCTGATGCCCAAGGTTCAGCAGGGCTCAATAGAATACATGGGGGTCAACATGGACGCAGTCAACATGCTCCTGGAGTACATGGAGAAGAGGCTAGACAGGGTGAGCTGGGTTTTAACCCTCAACAGCAGGTTGAGATGCCGTTAGAAATGCTCAGTGGAGATTTCAATCTTGTTCTGATGGCAGAACTAATGGATGAAAGCTCAACGGTCAGTGGGCGTAGTTTACGGTGCCCTAAAATGGAATGAAGGAAAACTCTAACCGGCATTACATAGACAACGTGTTTTCATAAAGGTGGCATAAACAGTTGCATACACACATTGTTTGGACGTGCATTAGTGTGTATCAGTTTATTGCCATCTCTTGTAGAGTCTTTGGTCCTGGAGCTGCTCTGTGTGCCATCCAGGTATTAAAGGGGATGTAATAATGTCCCTGCAGAGGGTGTCTGGCTGTGTGGATGGGATATGATTACCTCTCCAACTGGGATGTTGTTCTTGAAGGAGGTTGCCACGAGGGTGTTCCGGAAGGCACACCAGTGTCTTTGGGGATATGGCTAAACAACCAGGACACAGCTGGAAGGCCTCAGTAATGAAACAGTCTAGTCTCATCCATAAGAGACATGGCAATAATTCATCTCGGCACGCAGAACCAAATCTTGTGAGAGACTTTGATAATATCTGTCAAGTAACACCCACCATATCGGTCGGTGTGGGTCTAGCTGCTAGCTGAAGAGGTTGTTGTATTATCTGTCTAATAACAGTTATGTGTGTGGGTTTCCAGGGCAAGAAACTGAAGGAGACCATGCTCCCCTCTCTTAACCTGCTGACTGAGAGCGCCCGCATCCACAGGGAGACCAGGAAGTTCCTCAGGATGAAGGTAGGTGATTGGACGTTTCATCTCATCATTCATCCAATTGCATGTCAATTACTGAATGTCCCATTGAGTTGGTTCTTCATTTGTGTGTGTGCGTGTGTATGTGTAGGTACTCCCTCCTCTGCGGGACGTGAAGAATCTACCAGAAGTGGGGAACGCCCTTCGCAACAAGCTTGTTCGCCTGATGACCAACATTGACACTGATGTCAAGAACTGTGCAGCAGAGTTCCTATTCGTCCTGTGCAAAGAAAGTGGTGAGTGGTGGTGTTTTCCTCTGCTTTCTCATTTTCTACAATTCATAAAGCCCTGAAGTGTGTACCCTCTATTGCTGTGTTGTTCACTGTTGTCCATCATAGTAGGAACCTTGATTTCTGGCTTTCTCAATAGCCGAGTGATGAACCAGATTTGGAAGTATGGTAACTACCATAATAAGGAAACTATAGGATTTGTAATATAATTATTCTCCCCCATCAACACCCCCTTCCACCCTATTTCCATCCTGTGCAGTGTCCAGGTTCATTAAGTACACAGGCTATGGCAATGCAGCGGGTCTCCTGGCCGCCCGGGGGCTTCTGCGAGGGGGGGGCAACCCAGGCGTCTATTCTGAGGATGAGGACAGTGACACAGAAGAGTACCGTGAGGCCAAATCTCAGTGAGTTGAATTTAACTTTATTAATAATGGACAAAACTCAGTGAGTTGAATTTAACTTTATTAATAATGGACAAATCTCAGTGAGTTGAATTTAACTTTATTAATAATGGTCAAATCTCAGTGAGTTGAATTTAACTTTATTAATAATGGACAAAACTCAGTGAGTTGAATTGAAGTTTATTAATAATGGAGCCCTGCTCTGTTCTCTGTCCTTGGGGGAAACAGACACAGTTTCGCGCTTGAAATTAATGCATACCTGCCCTATTTAGAATAGTTAAAAATCATTGACATTTAGTTTCGGCCACCTTGGCCTTATTCAGAATGAGTAGCATTGTGTTCTCTGTCCTGGCCAGAATTAACCCTGTTACAGGCAGAGTGGAGGATGAGCAGCCCAACCCCATGGAGGGAATGACAGAGGAACAGAAGGAGCTGGAGGCCATGAAGCTGGTCAACATGTTTGATAAGCTCTCCAGGTAAAGATGCATTTTCAAAGTAGCCTAATCGCTGATCTGAAATGGTTGGATAGGTGAAACCCAGGACTCCGCTAGATATCCTACAGCAACCCAGTCGTGTGAGATCAGGGATTACTCTAAAGAACAACGAAAGGAAGGATGCATTTATTGGAACAGGGCCACAGACACAGATAGCTCACTACAGCAGTGCCACAGGCTCCCAGCAGGTGTCCTCATCGCTTCCCTTCCCACTGTGGTTCATGCATCATTAATGAGCTGAGGCAGGAGCTGTTACCAACAGCTAACAGAGTGTATATATATAGATATTTATTTTAGAGATATATGGGGGATTGGAAATATTGCAGATAATTACATTGATGGAAGCTACAATCTATCTGCAATATTAAAGTTGATCTACCCCCTAAAAGAACAGCTAACATGTACGATTGTGCAACATAGTGTCATAAAACTGGTTAGCAGACTATAATCTGGAAATGGACTGTAGACATGTGGAAATGGACTGTTGACATGTGAAAATGACTGTTGACATGTGAAAATGACTGTTGACATGTGAAAATGACTGTTGACATGCGAAAATGACTGTTGCCATGTGGAAATGGACTATTGACATGTGGAAATGGACTGTTGACATGTGGAAATGGACTGTTGACATGTGGAAATGGACTGTTGACATGTGGAAATGGACTGTTGACATGTGGAAATGGACTGTTGACATGTGGAAATGGACTGTTGACATGTGGAAAGGGACTGTAGACATGTGGAAAGGGACTGTAGACATGTGGAAATGGACTGTTGACATGTGGAAAATTACTTTGGAAATGTGGAAATGGACTGTAGACATGTGGAAATGGACTGTTGACATGTGGAAATGGACTGTGGAAATGTGGAAAAGGACTGTAGACATGTTGAAAAGGACTGTAGACATGTGGAAAAGGACTGTAGACATGTGGAAATGGACTGTTGACATGTGGAAATGGACTGTTGACATGTGGAAATGGACTGTTGACATGTGGAAATGGACTGTTGACATGTGGAAATGGACTGTTGACATGTGGAAATGGACTGTTGACATGTGGAAAATGATTTTGGAAATGTGGAAATGGACTGTAGACATGTGGAAATGGACTGTAGACATGTGGAAATGGACTGTAGACATGTGGAAATGGACTGTAGACATTTGGAAATGGACTGTTGACATGTGGAAATGGACTGTAGACATGTGGAAATGGACTGTAGACATGTGGAAATGGACTGTAGACATGTGGAAATGGACTGTAGACATGTGGAAATGGACTGTAGACATGTGGAAATGGACTGTAGACATGTGGAAATGGACTGTAGACATGTGGAAATGGACTGTTGACATGTGGAAATGGACTGTAGACATGTGGAAAATGACTTTGGAAATGTACTGTTGACATGTGGAAATGGACTGTAGACATGTGGAAATGGACTGTAGACATGTGGAAATGGACTGTTGACATGTGGAAAATGACTTTGGAAATGTGGAAAAGGACTGTAGACATGTGGAAATGGACTGTAGACATGTGGAAATGGACTGTAGACATGTGGAAATGGACTGTAGACATGTGGAAATGGACTGTAGACATGTGGAAATGGACTGTAGACATGTGGAAATGGACTGTTGACATGTGGAAATGGACTGTTGACATGTGGAAATGGACTGTTGACATGTGGAAATGGACTGTTGACATGTGGAAATGGACTGTTGACATGTGGAAATGGACTGTAGACATGTGGAAATGGACTGTAGACATGTGGAAATGGACTGTTGACATGTGGAAAATGACTTTGGAAATGTGGAAAAGGACTGTAGACATGTGGAAATGGACTGTAGACATGTGGAAATGGACTGTAGACATGTGGAAATGGACTGTAGACATGTGGAAATGGACTGTAGACATGTGGAAATGGACTGTAGACATGTGGAAATGGACTGTTGACATGTGGAAATGGACTGTTGACATGTGGAAATGGACTGTTGACATGTGGAAATGGACTGTTGACATGTGGAAATGGACTGTTGACATGTGGAAATGGACTGTTGACATGTGGAAATGGACTGTAGACATGTGGAAAATGATTTTGGAAATGTGGAAATGGACTGTAGACATGTGGAAATGGACTGTAGACATGTGGAAATGGACTGTAGACATGTGGAAATGGACTGTAGACATGTGGAAATGGACTGTTGACATGTGGAAATAGACTGTAGACATTTGGAAATGGACTGTAGACATTTGGAAATGGACTGTAGACATGTGGAAATGGACTGTAGACATGTGGAAATGGACTGTAGACATGTGGAAATGGACTGAAGACATGTGGAAATGGACTGTAGACATGTGGAAATGGACTGTTGACATGTGGAAAATGACTTTGGAAATGTGGAAAAGGACTGTAGACATGTGGAAATGGACTGTAGACATGTGGAAATGGACTGTAGACATGTGGAAATGGACTGTAGACATGTGGAAATGGACTGTAGACATGTGGAAATGGACTGTTGACATGTGGGAATGGACTGTTGACATGTGGGAATGGACTGTTGACATGTGGATATGGACTGTTGACATGTGGATATGGACTGTTGACATGTGGATATGGACTGTTGACATGTGGATATGGACTGTTGACATGTGGATATGGACTGTTGACATGTGGATATGGACTGTTGACATGTGGAAATGGACTGTTGACATGTGGAAAATGACTTTGGAAATGTGGAAATAGACTGTCTACCTGTTGCTTAATCCACTACCTCCTTTCCTAACAATAGTGATGTTCAATACAATGTAAACATGTAATATTATCAGTAATACACAGTAATGATCACAGCACTGCAGCCATATGTATTGGAATAATGAATCTTCATACATGTCTTTTCAGTTGAGACTTTTCTATCTTTCAGGTCCAATATTATCCAGCCAATGATGCTGGGGATTGATGGTTCGATGACACAGATGAATTCTGGCGACCTGCGACGAATGAGAGACCAGATACCACAGGGACAACAACTACACCTACAAACACAACTACGTCTAGAACCACAACAACAAGAACAACAACAAGAACATAAAAAAGAACAACAAGATCAACAACAACAGCAAGGCTCAGGCAGCGAGGACGAGGGGGAGGTAGAATGAATATAATGGACTGTCACCTGTTGTGTAACCTCTGTCACAGGCTCTGAAGCTTATCGGTGCAGGCGGAATCATCATCTGATATAAGACAATGACTGTGTACTAAAATAGCTACAGTGTTTCAGTAGCATGTGAAATGTTAACTATCTTTCTTAAGTATATAGTAATGTTCTGGGTTGTGATTAACTTCCATCAGTGTGTTTAGGTATGTTTTCTGCCTTTTGTAGGTGAAATACTTTACATATCGGACTCCTTTCACATTAAATGTTGTTTCAAGACTTTAATCTTCTTTACGTTCTCAAAAGACAGAATGAAACTGTGTGATGAGTTTCCCTTTATTTGTCCCTGGTTTTGTTTGCGTTGTTCTTATACTGAGCAAATTATATTGAAGTTATTTATAGAATTAAATTATGAATCCATTAATACTGTTTCAGTAGTTGCATTGTTCTAAACTAGTGATCAGAGAGCCTCAAAATGAAGTATAATATCTGATTATATTATGAGGTGTTTTTCATGTTATGTGATACATGACGTTTTGGGGGATGGGTGATCTTGATATGGTGTGCCACTATGCTATCTCAGTTATGTGCACATTTCAGTTCAGAATGGGAATGAGTAAAACATCCGTTGATTTTAGGTGGTTTCATGGCAATTTAAAGGTTTGATGAAAATAATCCACTTATATATTTATCCTAATTTATATTGTATACCAACTCTAATGTGAGGTTCAGTAAAAATGTTTCAAAAACATTATCTTGAATTGGCATCTTTTATAAATAAATATTCTTGCCATTTTATTTGACTTTTACAGTAATTATCAGGTATCTCCCGAGAAAGTCCATGGCAGAATGGTAATTAAACAGTAATAAAGATGAATTATTAATTAATATCTTCTATTACAAAAAAGATTTGTTGCAGTAAACAGTGTGCTATATTAGATTTAACCACCACCTATAATTATTAATTGACCACTAATACAATAGAGAGGGAAATGGGGATTTCCATGGCTACACGAAGAGAACGGGTAAGGCACTTGGTTCAAGGCCTGGGTGGTGTTCATTAGGGCACACCCAACAGGAAACACTGTAAAAAATGTTTGCCATGGAACTTACAACTGAAGGATTCTTATTGGACAACTCCAGGTAGTCCCTCCCAGTTTCAGTCCATTTTCTTCCTTTTGGTGCCTAATGAACATGACCCTGGTCTTATCAAGCGTTTGCTTTACTGGCCACTAACGCATAACAGACAGCGTCCCGGCTCAAAATTAGAGGTGTCATTTTAGGTGAACACAGCTATACTGCAGAGATGAGATGAGCTTCTTCTGTCTTCTGACATTATGTAAATAGAAGAAGAGGAGAATCAGACTACTTTGTCAGGGCTGCCCAACCTTCTTCCTGGAGTTCTACGTCGTGTAGGTTTTCAGTCCCAACTCTAATTTCTCTTATTAGCTGTTCACCAAGACCTTAACTAGCTGAATCATGTAGGTTAAGTTAGGGTTGGATTGAAAACCTACAGAACGGTAGATCTCCAGGAAGAGTGGTGGGGGCAGCCCTGTCATATGGATACATAGCCTGTCTCGTTGACAGTAAAAGCTGCCCTCTGCTGGCTGATGCAATGTACTGGAAAGCGTTTTTTGGCGTTCTTTTCAGTGACGTCAGGAATATCAAAACCTTTCATTAAAAAAAGTTAGGCAATGTTTACATATTTTCAAAATCTAAACGTATACAACACATGTCACAAAAACAATTTTTAGAATCAAATCAACTCTATACTGAACAAAAATATAAACGCAACATGCATCAATTTCTACATTTTTACTGAGTTACAGTTCATCTAAGGAAATAAGTCAATAAAAAAATATTAATTGGGCACTAATCTATGGATTTTACATGACTGGGCAGGGGTGCAGCCATGGGTGGGCCTTGGAGGGCATAGGCCCATCCACTTGGCAGTCATGCCCACCCACTGGGGAGCCAGGCCCAGCCAATCAGAATAATTTTTTTCTCCTAGGATTTATTACAGAAAGAAATACTCCTCAGCAATAAAGGTTAAATGAAAGAAAAATGTGTTGTGGTTATTGTAAATGCACCATGAGACCTTTAGCTATCAGAATATAATAATAGCATTCATAATAGAATAGATACGTTGTCCATTTTTGTGAGGAACAGAAATGTCTCTTCTGCCTACTGATCTACTAGAACATATACACTACATGACCAAAAGTATTGAAGGCTTTCCACTAGATGTTGGAACTGTGCTGTGGGGACTTGCATCCATTCAGCCACAAGTGCATTAGTGAGGTAGGGCACTGATGTTGGGTATTTAGGCCTGGCTCGCAGCCGGCGTTCCAATTCATCTCAAAGGTGTTCGATGTGGTTGAGGTCAGGGCTCTGTACAGGCCAATCGAGTTCTTCCACACCAATCTAGACAAACCCTTTCTGTATGGACCTCGTTTTGTTCATGGGGGCATTGTAATGCTGAAACAGGAAAGGGCCTTCCCCAAACTGTTGCCACAAAGTTGGAATCACAAAATTGTCTAGAATATTTTATGCTGTGGTGTTAATATTTCCCTTCACTGGAACTAAAGGGTCTAGCCCGAACCATGCAAAACGGCCCCAGACCATTGTTTCTCCCCCACCAACCTTACAGTTGGCACTATGCATTGGGGCAGGTAGCATTCGCCTGGCATCCGACAAACCCAGATTCGTCCGTCAAGACTGCCAGATGGTGAAGCGTGATTCATCACTCCAGAGAACGCGTTTCCACTGCCCCAGAGTCCAATGGCGGCGAGCTTTACACTCCAGCCGACGCTTGGATTTGCACATGTTGATCATAGGCTTGTGTGTGGCTGCTCCACCATGGAAACCCATTTCATGAAGCTCCCGACTAGCAGCTCTTGTGCTGAAGCTGCTTCCAGAGGCAGTTTGGAACTTGGTAGTGAGTGTTGCAACTGAGGACAGACTATTTTTACGAGTTACACGCTATGCACTTCAGCACTCGGCAGTGCCGTTCTGTGATCTTGTGTGGCCTACAACTTCGCGTCTGAGCCGTTATTGCTCCTAGATGTTTCCACTTCACAATAACAGCACTTACAGTTTACCAGGGCAGCTCTAGCAGGGCAGACATTTGATGAACTGACTTGTTGGAAAGGTGGCATCTTATGACGGTGCCACGTTGAAAGTCACTGATCTCTTCAGTTAAGGCCAATCTCCTGCCAATGTTTGTCTATGGAGATTGCATGGCTGTGTGCACAATTTTATACACTTGTCAGCAACGGGTGTGGCTGAAATAGTCAAATACATTCATTTGAAAGGGGTGTCAACATACTTGTTTATATGCTTTACATGTGCATGTGTGTGATGGTTTAGATCAGAAGATGAGACAGTCGTAGTATTGGGACATTCATTTATTGGTACATTCATTAATATAATCATCCGTCATATAAAGGGTTCAGGAGACTTCAGGAGAAGCCATCTGGAGTAATTCACCGGTGAAGTGGATCGGGGGTCAGTCCGGACAGGTCCACTTAGGAGTGGTGCTTGTAGTCCTCCAGATGGGCCAGGACATAACCAGACGGCCCCAGGATGGTGATGAAAAAGACTGTCAATGCAATGGCTTGCTCCTGGATGAAAACATTACCATTTACATCATGTTTAGGCCTATAATTATTTGATCTTGAAAATATATTCTTTCAATATTACGTTTCAATAGAGACATACACATCTATTCATCAATTCATCTGACTCTGGGTAAGTAGACAAATGATCTACATCTCGAAATCTCACAGTATCACATTTTAAAAAATGTACACACCATAACACAGTTTTTTTTTTTTATAAATAAATTGAAGGATGTTAAAGGTATAGTTGACTTTTTTTACACATTATAGTCAGATGGCTAACAAAACAACTATGGGGTTGATGGGGGCAATTAGTCAAAGTTAAATGTTCATGGCCAAATCGCCCTCATGTTATTAGTGCCTATTTAAACACCTCTAAATCGTGGATTACAGTTTCTCCTGGCCCTTGGACAGGGTAAGGAACCATCTGACTGACAATAAGGGGTAATAAAAGAGAATTATGCCTTTAATTCATTTACAAATCAATCATTGCAAATAGGGCATTAATGGTAATGTTTTTTTTGTTTAATTTGTGTCATTTGTTCTATTTTATTACCATGACTGAAATAATGCTCCCATAACATACACAGTACCAGTCAAAACACACCTACTCATTCCAGGGTTCTTCTTTATTTTTACTATTTTCTACATTGTATAATAATAGTGAAGACATCAAAACTATTAAATAACACATATGGAATCATGCAGTAACCAAAAAAGTGTTAAACAAATCAACATATATTTGAGATATATCAACATATATTTGAGATTACTATATGATTCCATATGTGTTATTTCATTCTTTTGACTGGCACTGTATATATATTGCCATGTATTACTTTTCCGTATGGGATGTTTCAATATTATGTTTCAATTGTAATTCAATCATTTTTGTTGTTGTCCCACTTTACCAACCATGGCTAGCTAAAGTAGGGCAGCATGGAGTAGCTAAAGTGGGACAGTCCTATAGGCTTTTCCAATGGAGGAAAGAGAACCAGTTTACATTTGGGACCCCCTGTACTGGTGCCCTGGATCTTCTAGTACTGTATCCTGTTCATGTTTCATTGTAGTACTGTTATTAGTATTGTTATTAGTACTGTTATTAATACTGTTATTCGTACTGTTATTAGTACTGTTACTAATACTGTTATTAGTACTTTTATTAGTACTGTTATTAGTACTGTTATTAGTACTATTATTACTACTGTTATTAGTACTGTACTTAGTGCTGTTATTACAACTGTTATTAGTACTGTTATTAGTACTATTATTACTACTGTTAATAGTACTGTACTTAGTGCTGTTATTACAACTGTTATTAGTACTGTTATTAATACGGTTATTAGTACTTTTATTAGTACTGTTATTATTACTATTATCAGTACTTGTATTAGTACTGTTATCAGTACTCTTATTAATACTCATATTAGTAATCTTATTTGAGTGAATTCAGAAAGAGATTTTAGATTGTTCCGTCTTCTGTAACCTCTTCAGACATCTGTCCAACATATTAACCCAACACATGATACATTTCTGAAATCCTCAGATGTTTCCTAATCACATCAAATGGAATTGAATTGTCACTGGGGTACAGTTAGTACCATAAGGGTGTCCAGTCTGCTGTCCCAGTCTACAAAATGCAAGCTGCAACTGTGGTTTTGACTCAATGTACACACATGGGTGTGTCATGCCTCCTGTGAATATGATATCCACATGTTTTTGTATGTGATCTTGAGGGTTTCAAAAAATGCATCATGTGTTTGGCTAATATGTTGGATAAATGTCTGAAGAAGTTACAGAAGACATAAATGTAAAAAGTGTCCATACTTGTTCTGAATTCACCCTAGATGAGAATGTGGACTTTAAACAGTGGTGAGACATTTCTGTCAGTATCGTTCCCAACGTCCCAGCTGTAGATTTAAATCAAACTGGGCACAGTTTGACTATATTTGGCAAAGTCCTACAAGGTCAAATTATTTGGCACAATTTCAAGTAGGCTCCATGCACATGAACTAGACCACAAGGCAGGAAATGTGCGTAGCTTAGTTATCCGATGCCAAACACATAAAACAAATGTCAAACACACTTTAAAATAAAGGACTTGAATTATCCATGCATGCAACCGATGAGCCTACGTGAAGGAATTTACAGTGATAATGGCGTTATGCGCACTTCCCCTATAGACCAGACTGGTGTTCACTAGACGGGATACAGCTTTTGTCAGATTTCCCTTTTCGTAGCAGGTTAGGACTTGGGACTTAATTATGCTAAGGTTAGGAAACAGCGTTAGGGGTAGGGTTAGCTACAATGCAAGAAAAATAAACGTTTGACCTTAATTTGACAAAAGCTGTATATTTTCTAGCCATGGACCCTATAGCCTAACCGTGTGAGAAGTCATTAAGCTGTAATAGTTAGTTATTAATATCACCATCATTACTTTAACCCCATATGACTTTGATATAGTCTTATAATGGAAAATCATGCTTCAAATAGACAGAAATCAAATGGATTTGTGAAGGACGAGCTTTTACGCTCTGCTCCCCGCAGAGCATTCTAGGATAGAGAAAGTGCTCAGCAACCTGCAGCATGTACTTACACCCGCGGATATGTGGTGCTTCGCAGGCTTGTGTGACAGGGCGGCTTTGGAGACGATCTGCGACCTGACTGCGACCCTCAGCAAATTCACTGAACTTTTGATCCCAGACATGTTGCCTCTTTAGTGTCTGATTTCAATCCAATCAGCCTAATCGTGGTGAGACTTTAACTCTAGTGTGCCCAGGAAAAAGTCAACAATGTCCTTCAGAGGTAGCAGTTGTTTTTTGTTGTCTATCTGCCAAGTGTAATAAAGGGTTTAGCAAATAAAAGAGTATCGAAGTTCACTCCCGTTGAAACACTCTTCTGGCATTCAATTGGTCAAATCAGCTGCGTTGGAGGCTCTGCTCCAGACAGGGGAGGCTCATATCAAGAGCTGTTCCAGTTGGTGGGTTGTCTGTCTGTCTTCATGTTACCCTGCAGAGTGAGTCAAAGGAACAAAACCAGCTGTAGCCTAAACGCGCCCCTAAATAAACGCGCCCCTAAATAAAAAATGTAACTAATGTGTGCGTAGTTTTGAAACAAACGTGCACGTTGCGGGCTATATTCAGGTAAACTGTTTGAAGGTACATTTGTTTATATGTATGAGTGTGTGGTGTACAAATAAACCAATCAGCAATCACAAAAAATAAACAGTATATGTTTTGTTTAAATGTGTGTTTGGATGTGTGTGTGTGTGAGTCGGGCTATATGGAGGAGATTACTTAGTAGTTTGGTTCATCAAGCTGACACCCAGTCTTCGCTTGAAGTTATTTAGGTATGATGATGTTTTGGCAATGTGAAGATAAGAATTCCAGAGTATGGTACCTCTGTATTTGATAGAGAATGGATCTATGTGAGGTGCAGCACTGGGTAGGGTGAAGGTTATCACAGTGTCTGTTGTTAGATAGATGGATGGATTTCAGAATTAACCTGGAAGAATCCATTGAAAGGTTTAAGTAAACTGTATTTGTAGGTGAAAATGCATAATTGGCGTACTATGATGACGTAAATGTTGGTAACCAGTTTATAATAGCAATAAGGCATCTCAAAGGCAACTCGGAGTTCCTGGATACAGCCCTTAGCCTTGCTACTGTATATTGTCCATATATCACAACCCCCCGAGGTGCCTTATTGCTATTATAAATTGTTTACCAATGACATTGGCGCAGTAAAAAACAACTGTTTTTTCATACCACAGCTATCAGCCAATCAGCATTCAGGGCTCAGACTACCCAGTTTATAATATGGCCAACATTCCAAAGCTATATCCAGGATCTGGTCTAGCAGCTCTTAGCCAATATACCACACCCACTCAGGCCTTAAATCAATTGTTGCAAATTCTGTGGGAATCCCCAACCAGGGACTGGCAAGCCAAAACGCCTTAACTGCTAAGCCCAGGGGTCCAAACTGTTTAATGAAGTCACTAGGTCTTGTGTTATTAAGGTCGCTACAATATAACTTTTATCTGAATAGGATCCAGGCTACCTGTATAAATAAAATATACATAAAATGTATAAATGTCTATGTGCATGTCACGACCTGGCCATAGAGAGGTTTTTATTCTCTATTTTGGTTAGGCCAGGGTGTGACTAGGGTGGGCAGTCTAGTTTCTTTATTTCTACGTTTTCTGTTTTGTGTTTCTGCACCAGACAGGACTGTTTCGTTTTGTTCCACTTTGTTATGTTGTGTCAGTGTTCAGTTTGAATAAATAATCATGAACACGTACCACGCTGTACTTTGGTCCTCTTCTTCAGGCGAGCGTTACAGTGCATTGTGCAATGTCCTGATTTCAAAACAAATCACATAAGGCCCCATAGTTATTCTATACTGCGTATAATGTCAGGTGATACTTGTCCTTAGTTTAAGGGTTTCCTGTTAAAAAAAATATATATTTCCACACTATGAGGTTGAAATAACACTGTGAATTTGTGAATATGACGATTATACCCTTTTTGTGTAAGAGCTGTTTGCATGAAATGCCTAGAATTTCAGACTGTTCAGATGGAATTGTCACGTCTGCTCTCCCTCTCTGGTGGTCAAGGGCGCCAGCCTGCCCTTCATTACTCACACCAGTCACCATCATTACACGCAGCAGCGCTCATTGGACTCACCTGGACTCTTTCTATAACTGCTCCTCCGTTTGTTCCCTGTGTCTGCATTAACGTCGTTATGTATTCATGTCCAGACTCTGTGTTGTCCTGTTCCATGTCCGTTGACATTGAATGTTCACTCCCTGTACCTGCTTCTCGTCGCTACCAGTGTCGACCCTTACAGGGATGGAGTTTTTGGCCCAGATCATGACGTCCCCATCGGAATTGATTATAATAAATACACCAATGACCGTTCATCTGGGTAAGGGGGTAGGCTCTAGACCATCCTATCAGCCAATCAGGGCTGCATATGTAAATGAGTTGTTCGACATTGCAGCCAATAGTGCAGGCGACTGCCGACTGACTCATCTATAAAGAACCTTGTGTCATAAATAACTACTCATTATTATTTGTAGATCAGTCAGTCAGTCACAATTGACCCATGATGCATTTATGGGTTTGATCTTCTCGAACACGGCCAATATCTTAAAATTAGTTTCCTAAGGCCTACACAATCAGACCGAGCATGTCAAAAGATGCTCAGGGAAATAAATTATTAAAATCAATCAACATTTTAATTAAATAAACACACATATTGATTTATTAGACATACAGTGATGATATAAAATACAAAATACTTATTAATGCTTTAAAGATGATTCTCTTTCATCATCCTATCCAACAGTTGATGCTGTTGTGCTTGTTGTCACATTTGCTTTGGTAGCTTAACAAAAGATAAGAAATCCCCATGACCTTATCTAAAGCTGGCTTGTTATCATTAAAATGGAAGAAATATCTGTCAGTGCCCACAAATCACTGGGCTGTGTGTTGATAAACACAATAGAACGGGGCCTTCAGGAGTTAGGCTGCTGTGCTCGGTACATGTAAACAAGCATTAATCTAGGAGCAGAAAACTGGAGGAGAGATGCCAAATATTAAGTGGATAACATCCTTCTTTGAAAATCTTTCTAAGGAAACATCCATGTTTATCTCAAACGGAGGGTGAAGTTAATTAAAAAGCATGTTTATTTCACTCTGACAAAACACACACACAGGCTTGGATTTAGCAGCTGTTGTGTCTGTCTATGGCTGTTTACACAGGCAGCGTAATTCTGATCTGTTTTTTACTCGTTGGTCTTTAGACAACACAGTCTCAATTGCACTCTACACTGCCCTATAGGAATATCTATGTGAGAAGGCTGTTCACCAAGCTTAGGACCCTGGGACTAAAACACCTCTCTCTGCAACTGGATCCTGGACTTCCTGACCCTAGGTGGGGAGGGTAGGCAACCTCACCTCCACCACGCTGACCCTCAACACGGGCCTCACAGGGGTGTGTGCTTAGCCCCCTCCTGGAGACCAAGCACGACTCCAAAACTATCCAAAACTAACTACTTTGCTGAAAACACGACGGTGGTAGGCCTGACCACCGGTAACGATGAGACAGCCTATACGGAGGAGGCCAGAGACCTGGCTGGGTTGTGCCAGAACAGCAACCTCTTCTTCAATGTCAGACCAAGGAGCTGATCGAGGACTACAGGAAACGGAGGTGCGAGCATGCCCCCATCCACATCGACAGGTCTGATAGAACAGCACACTCCGAGACGGGGGGGGGGGGGGGGGGGGGTATGTGCATATTTGTAAACAACAGCTGGTTCACGAAGTAGAGTATATTGTGATAAATTGCACTTGCCTAGAGAGTTCTCAGCTATACTTTTCGTACCACCACAGACAGATGCTGGCACTAAGACCACACTCAGTCAGTGTCAGATATATGTGTATAGGTGGCAGGGAAGTCAGGCGCAGGAGAGTCAAACGGAGTGTAAAATGGAGTCTTTTAATAAATGTCCAAGTACATGCTCCATAACACTAAATAGAAAAAATGAATATAAACAAATATGGGTACGAAGACCCGTCGCGCACCTATACAAAAAACACTACACTGACAATAAACAATCTCTGACAAAGACATGAGGGGAAACAGAGGGTAAAATACACAACAGGTAATGAATGGGATTGAAAACAGGTGTGTGGGAAGACAAGACTAAACCAATGGAAAATGAAAAATGGATCAATGATGGCTAGAAGACCGGTGACGTCGAACGCAGAGCACCGCCCGAACAAGGAGAGGCAACGACTTCGGCAGAAGTCGTGACAGTCAGCTGTATAAGGAAATAAGCAAACAGGAAACCACTCACCCAGAGGCGGCACTCCTAGTGGCGGGAGACTTTAATGCAGGGAAACGCAAATCAGTTCTACCAAATCTCTACCAACATGTTAAATGTGCAACCAGAGGCAAAAAAATTCTATATCACCTGTATACCACACACAGAGACACGTACAAAGCTCTCCCTCGCCCTCCATTTGGTAAATTCGGCCACAACTCTATCCTCCTGATTCCTGCTTACAAGCTAGAATTAAAGCAGGAAGCACCAGTGACTAGGTCTATAAAAAAGTGGTCAGATGAAGCAGATGCTAAACTACAGGACTGTCTTGCTATCACAGACTGGAACATGTTCCGGGATTCTTCCGATGACATTGAGGTGTACACCACATCAGTCACTGGCTTTATCAATAAGTGCATCGAGGATGTCGTCCCCACAGTGACTGTACGTACATACCCCAACCAGAAGCCATGGATTACAGGCAACATTAGCACTGAGCTAAAGGGTAGAGCTGCCGCTTTCAAGGTGCGGGACTCTAACCCAGAAGTTTACAAGAAATGCCGCTATGCCCTGCAACGAACCATCAAACAGGCAAAGTGTCAATACAGGGCTAAGATTGAATCATACTACATCGGCTCCGATGCTCGTTGGATGTGGCAGAGCTTGCAAGTTATTACAGACTACAAAGGGAAGCACAGCCGCAAGCTGCCCAGTGACACGAGCCTACCAGACAAGCTAAATCACGCTTCGAGGCAAGCAACACTGAGGCATGCCTGAGAGCATCAGCTGTTCCTGACGACTGTGTGATCACGCTCTCCGTAGCCGACATGAGTAAGACCTTTAAACAGGTCAACATACACAAGGCTGTGGGGCCAGATGGATTACCAGGATGTGTGCTCCGGGCATGTGCTGACCAACTGGCAGGTGTCTTCACTGACATTTTCAACATGTCCCTGATTGAGTCTGTAATACCAACATGTTTCAAGCAGACCACCATAGTCCCTGTGCCCAAGAACACAAAGGCAACCTGCCTAAATGACTACAGACCCGTAGCACTCATGTCCGTAGCCATGAAATGCTTTGAAAGGCACATCAACACCATTATCCCAGAAACCCTAGACCCACTCCAATTTGAAGACCGCCCAAACAGATCCACAGATGATGCAATCTCTATTGTACTCCACACAGCCCTTTCCCACTTGGACAAAAGGAACACCTATGTGAGAATGCTATTCATTGACTACAGCTCAGCGTTCAACACCAAAGTACCCTCAAAGCTCATCACTAAGCTAAGGAACCTGGGACTAAACACCTCCCTCTGCAACTGGATCCTGTACTTCCTGACGGGCCGCCCCCAGGTGGTGAGGGTAGGAGCAACACATCTGCCACGCTGATCCTCGACACTGGAGCTCCCCAGGGGTGCGTGCTCAGTCCCCTCCTGTACTCCCTGTTCACCCACGACTGCATGGCCAGGCACAACTCCAACACCATCATTAAGTTTACAGATGACACAACAGTGGTTGGCCTGATCACCGCCAACGACGAGACAGCCTATAGGGAGGAGGTCAGAGACCTGGCCGGGTGGTGCCAGAATAACAACCTATCCCTCAACGTAACCAAGACTAAGGAGATGATTGTGGACTACAGGAAAAGGAGCACCGAGCACGCCCCCATTCTCATCGACGGGGCTGTAGTGGAGCAGGTTGAGAGCTTCAAGTTCCTTGGTGTCCACATCAACAACAAACTTGAATGGTCCAAACACACC